>NW_009211364.1:0-3051 GCF_000690835.1 Fulmarus glacialis | reverse complement strand
GGGAGCCGATGGCGGAGGTCAGACCCCGCGCCTGCCCCAGGATGCTGCTGAGCACAGAGCACGCAGGGCTGCAGGACAGACATCTGTCCGTTTGTCCATGGCGACCCGGCTCAAGATCAGGAGCCGCACAAGCAACAGCCAACACTAATGCATCAAGGACACCCCAATCTAACTTCATTCCCCCAGAAGGTCACCGGGTCTCTCGATACAAGAGGGAACATGACTGACTTTGTCTTCAGGAAAGTTTCTGATACCCCATCACACAGCACCCGTAAATAAAGCAGTGCAGCATGGTCTAGCCAGAAGCATTATAGCATGGGCACAAAACGGGCTGGAAA
Source organism: Fulmarus glacialis (assembly GCF_000690835.1). NCBI lineage: Eukaryota > Metazoa > Chordata > Aves > Procellariiformes > Procellariidae > Fulmarus > Fulmarus glacialis. Next base: position 2,713 of record NW_009211364.1, on the reverse strand, counting down.
ACCACGAACAGGCCTGTCTTTGGAGTGTCCAATTTTCATAATTAAGCACAGAAAGTTTTCTTTGGTTTCCTGCAGATACCAAACTGGGACAGGGCTAGACCTGGGCTGGGGCCGGAGGGGAGAGGGCTGCCCTGCAGCAGGCAGGAACCGCAGCCGGCAGGTGCCGAGGAGGGGGCACCCAGGTAAGGGGCAGCCTTTTCGGGAGAGGAGTATTTATTGTGGATCCCAAGACAAAAATAAGCAAGCCCTGATACGCTACATGGAAAAAAGGCCATCAATATGCCGAGATGCATGAATAGAGCGTCACCTGTGTGCAAGACACACAGAGCGACTCTGCCCATCGCTAGTTGCACGTTGGCTGCAGAGCCGAGTCCGGCTGCAGCTCCGAGCACCCTGCAGTGGCACGGACCCACAGCCACACACCACATGGAGGTCCCGGAGACAACAGAAACCAGCCCTTCCCAGTCCCTTCCTCACCACCTCCCAGGGGGGTTATTCACAGGCACGCCCAGAGCACGAGCAGGCAGAGCCCAAAACCTCCGGGAAGGAGCCCTCTGCCAGAGCTTGTTTCCAGCAGAGGCTCCCAGGGTGCTCCGGCAGCAAAGCCCTCGTGCCAGCCCATGGCATCGTTCGCTTTCTTCTTACCCGACTTCTGAGGGCGATTTTAGCATGCTGCCGCCTCCTTCTAGAAATCCCCAGAGAAAACAAGATTCCTTCTCTACAGCAACGAGCTCGCTCAATTCCCATTTTCAAGTGCTTTAGTGCTCCGTCTCTCCTGTCGTAATCTAAATTTTAACCTAGCCCCAAGTATCAACACTGAACAGTATTACTTACTACAGCTTAGGGCTAGAAGGGCCATTAGACCCAGCAAGCGCAGCGCCCAAGGAACACGGGCCGAAGACGGCCGTGCTCTAATCCCATGTTCATTCAAGCTACCACATCCCTGCCAGACAGATATCCAGGTTTGATCCAGAGATGTCAAGTGATGGAGAATCCCCCACAGGCTTAAGCTGTTCCAGTGGTTAATTACCTTCCCTGATAAAAATACGCACTTCGTTTCTAGTCAAAATTTGTCTAGCTGGAGCTTTCAGTGCCTGGATCTTGTTATGTCTTTTCCCTGCTAAATTAGAGCACTCTGTACCCGCAGAAATCTCTTGATCACAGCCTAAAACGACCTGCGTCGCAAAGCCACCTCTTAAACTTCTCTTGGATGAGAAGTTCAACCTACTTAGGCTACATCTCCCACAGCAGAGCAGATTTTCCAGACTGTGAACCATTTCTGTAGCTCTTTTCTGCACACTTCCCATTTCTCCAGTGTTTTTCCAGCACGGACACCAAGAGTGGTCCCAGCCTCCCGATGACGCTGCCAGCACTCCCGTCATGGTTGGTGGGGGAAGCCGTCAATTGGAGCCATTAGCGGATCGCATCTCCGATGCGGAGAAGGGACATTTAGCATCCCGCCCTGGTGCTGGGGGGGGCAGGGGGAAGATGGCCACGGAGAACGGCTGCCCGCCCCCCCCAGCTCCTGCCAGCTCAGCTTCTGAGCAGGACAGTCCCCAAGCCCCTTTGCCCAGCCAGCGAGCTGCGCCCGGGCCAAGGGGACAGACGAAGCTGTTGCCACCCCAGCGCCGCTTCCTCCGGGCTCAGCGGGTCCAAGTCACAGGTTTGTCACTGCCGCTCCGGGCGGAGGAAATGGCCCCTCGGGGAGCAAAGCGAGGGCAGCTCCAAGTGCCTTAAAAACACCTTGGGAGCTTGCCTTGGGGGGGCTCAGCAACCAGAATTGAGGAGACCCAGGGCAGGTCTCCGGTACAGCACCCAGAGCCCACAGGGCACCAGCCCTCCTGGTGCCCCCCAGGCCTGCGCCCACCCAAAAAGCCACCGAGCAGCGCCCACCCTCTGCTCCCCACCCTGCCAGGGAGCTCCGCAGCGCCTGAGCCCCCGGCCGAGCCAGGATGCACCCCGCACAACGAGACTGCCAGCACGGATGTGCTGCGGGACGCGGCACGCGCTGCGGCTGCCGGCTGCAGGGAGGACAGAAGCAGCTCCTCCCGCAGCCGGGAGCAACGCAGGGGGGAAGGCAGGCTATTGAGGCAAAAACTCCAGCACGCTGACATTCGCCTGAGGAACAGTCCAGCAAACCGGCTGCACGCAGGGACAGGCTTCTAGGAACGCGCTCATCAAGTGAAACAAACCCAGGGTAGTCCCTGGCCCCGGGACCAAAGCCGAGAGAGGAGACAAACCAGCAGATCGTGGGGAATACTCACAGATTGCCTGGCTCCTGTCAGCACATCCACTCCAGTCAGACCAGCCACGAGAGAGGGAGGGAAGGTCTGTGCTGGGGACACGGCGATGCACAGAAACCCCCAAAATCCTCCCCAGCTCCAGGCCAGCAGCAGCCTCCCTCCCCACTGGCACAGGGTGCCGGGGAGCAGCCCAGGGAGACACAACTTTCTGTGCTCTCCGTCAGGCAAGGTCCTGCTCCAGCCACAACGGCGTCCTTATTTAATTCACAGCAATTATACTCACATTCTGCTAGACAAATAGATTTTACAAGCCCTCAGTTAAATGTGGATAATTACGGCTGCCTGCACCAGGGGACAGCCCTGCCCGGGCTCAGGAGGAAGAATCACACCCCGATTCCACTAATGCTGTAAATTAGCAAGGAGCATCCCAATGGCAGCAGAGTAATTACCAGCTATTGCATCCCCCCCTT
>NW_009211363.1:0-1413 GCF_000690835.1 Fulmarus glacialis | reverse complement strand
CCTCCATCCCTCAGGTCGATTCCTCCCTCCCTTGGGTGGGTTCCTCCATCCCGACGCTTAGGGCTTCCTGAATCCTTTCCTCGTGTACTCCCTGCACGAAACTCATCCTCCGGCCTGGCTTGCTCGCAGGGGGGTGGGATCCGGCCCCGTCCTCACCCTGGTCCCTGGACAGGGGGTCCCTGGTGCGGGGCCGCCCCACGTGGCCCCAGGGTTTTGCACCAGGCCGTTGCAGTGCAACCGCTTTTGGCTGAAGTTAAAGATGCCGTAGGACAGGAAAGGCCCAGCTGAGGGCTGGCTCGGGCGGGTCTGGCCCAACAAAGACCACGCTCAAAGATGGAGGGAAGCAGGTTTGGCCCCCGCACACCCATGGGTGCTGCTCGCAGGGGTGGGAGCTGGGAGAGGGACCCTCTCCGGCGGGGCCAGGCACCCCTCCGCTGTGGGTTTGGTGTGTCCTGAGCTTTTACACGGATGCAGGGACAATATTCGGGTTACAGCGACCAAACCAGGAAAAGCCACGTGCGATTCGGCCTCCGTCCTTAAATCCCAAGGAAAATGTGCCGAGCAGCTTTCCATCACTGGAAGGAAAAGGAGACCCCAGCCTTCGCGCGGTCTGCTATTTCTCCCAAGTTTTAAGTCCAGCTCCTGGGGGCTGCGATTGCAGAGGAGGGATTCACGCTTAAAAATCATCTAGAAGAAGAAAAAGTCCAAAACCCAGGAGTTTCGGTCTGTGCAAGAGCTCAGAAGCTGGGAAGGGAATTGGGAAGCGGAGGAGTGTGTGCCGCGAGGAAGGCTCGGTCGCTGCCGGGGTTCAGAGCCGGTGCCAGCGATTCCCGTCCTACCTGGGCGCCCGGCTGGGAGTCGGGTGAGCCGCCGGGAGGGCTGCTCCCGTCGCTTGGACGTTTTAAACAAAGGCAGGAAAAAAGGCACCAGGGAGCGTGCGATAAGGAACAATGTCGCCTTGGCGAGGGCCAGGGCTCCTCACCGCCAAGTTCCTTGTCCCTTTTCTTTTTGGCTTCTTTAATGAGAAAGAATAGAAATCGCTGCGGAAGAGAATTTTATTTTTAAACTTCTGAAAGAGCTTTTACAGAGAAAGGGGAGTCCGTGCTGAAATCGCAGGATGGAAAACGTTCCTTTGATCATTGCTCGCTTCACTGGCGTTGTTGGGGCAGCAGCCGTGGCTCCAGCTGGGGACAGGTTACCTCTGAAACCCTCCCGTCCCCATCCTGCTCCTCCTGCAGCCCCTGTTTGGGGACCAGAGCCTTGTCCCTGCTCTTGAGCAGTGTTGTAGTCATTGAGACGTGTTTCGGGGTGTTGCTCTCCTCTGCGGGTCCTGTTGCTGCTGGGTGTGCTGAAGCCAAGCTCTCGTCTCGCCACGCCGGGGAGGGCTGGGGGCTCATTTGGTGACTGCAGGAC
>NW_009211362.1:16678-16912 GCF_000690835.1 Fulmarus glacialis | reverse complement strand
TGGTTACGGGCCTGGGCAACCTGCTCCAGAGGACCCTGCTTCAGCAGGTGGTGTGGACTAAATGGTCTCAAGAGCCGCCCTCCTGCATGACGTACAGCAGAAAATGTTCACCTTGGGGATCCGAATCCCCTTCAGGTTGGTGTCCTTCTGCCCCAAGACAGGAGGGTGCAAGCGCTGTGCCCTGCCAGGGCCTGCCCCAGCAGGCCTGGCCCTCCGCTGTCCCCTGCGTCCGGG
>NW_009211362.1:12141-16233 GCF_000690835.1 Fulmarus glacialis | reverse complement strand
GGGAGGGCGACAGCTGTGCTGCCCTGGGCACCGGTAAGAGCCAAAGCCCCCGGCTGCCCCTGGGCTGGGGCCAGGGGCCAGGCAAGGCCTGCCAGCAGGGTGCGCTCGGCAGAGCCTCTCTGCTCCAGGAGACCGTCTGCGGCAAATAGGCCAAATGGACATAAGAATAAGACGTTATATGTAAAAATATAATTCATTCAACAACAAGCATAGAACACCAGCAACATTTGTCCTTAATATTTAATAATGTACACATTCAATTAAAAAGTAGAAAAATCAGCTCTGTGAAGAAATAGAAATCCACACATTTCGTAAGTCTTCCCTGTTATATATGTATTTTCATAAACTTCCGGTAAACTTTTACTCTGGAAATAATGCATTCCAAATATTTGTAAAGGAATCTCAAACAGGATCTCTACTATGTTCAGCAGAATACAGGTTATATAGTCTTATAGACACGGAGCTACCTCTTCTTTCTCAACCCTCTTCATCACTGGGGCCCAAGAACAGAAAAATAATCCTGTGTTGTCTCTGTTACATAATCAAATTCTCAAAAATCTTGCAAAGCAGAAGTCACATTTAAACCATATAGACAAAAAACCCCAAACCTTGGTACAAACATTGAATTGACAGAATAAACATGTAACTGCCTAGAAACAAAGTTTAGCAGTCTTTTCTAATATTATTTCCTATTAGATCTTTGAACAACTAGAATTTTGAAAGTAACGTTTTTCTGCAACTTCTTCGAAGAAGAAATATGAAACATTTCTGATCAGTAAGATAAGAAGGATTTATTGTTTTGCTTTCACTTTCCTTCTTGCATCCTTATGCTTTATTCCTGAAAATATTTAAATTTTAACATAATATTATGAGAAGTTTCTAAATTCACCTGTTTGTCTCAAACACTTTTTTTACATGCAATAAAGTAACTGGTCCTGTACAATACAGAGATTCAGTAATTTACCTGACTGGACATCACAACGTGATGTTATACACACTTCTATACTAAAAATTTTTACTTCCCTGCTAATTATAAAGTTTCAAGCCCTTCCAAAGGTCCTGAATTAATTTTTAATGCAATTAAGCAAATAAGCAGCCGTGTTCCCTCCTCATGCTGAGCTTTCAGCTGCAGTTACCAAGTAACAGATGTTAAAATTCTCACCTCAAGCAATAGTCTACGTCTGTCTTCCCAACCATCTTTTTCTTCACTGAGGTCTACTGATCTACAAAATAACTTAGGACCCTCTGCACAAAACAAAGAACAAATTAATGTAGTTAAACACTTCTGAATATGCTGTTGTTTGTAAATCTCACGAGCAACACAGCAATAAAGTCAGAAGGCCTATTCTTCATATTCCTCTCTTGCCCCCAGAACATGGTTGGCTCAAACAGAAATGTTACATATTACAGCCTTACATACTAAGAAAAACGAAAGGCAGCAGCAGTTTTCCTCAATATGCTGAAATATAAATTGCAGTGAAACAGCATCTGTTTCATCAAAAGCTCAGCACCATTATCCCACATCTCCCAAGAAAATTTATGCCTGCTAAGGATTCAGAGCTCAATTTTAACAGGCTCAATTTTAATCAGATAAGCTGGAAGATTACAGTACAATAACTGTATTAACACAGTAACTTTTACACATACATTTAATGATGGTTATCTGACACGTCTCTTATCTAACATGTCCCAGGAAACAAATATTATTTAAGGCTATTGTGGGTTGGTTTTTTTTTTCCCCTGGGTTTTTTCTTTGTTTTGTTTGTTTTTAACTATGAAATTCATTATATTCACAAGGAAAAAACCCACATTGTTTAGGATCAAGAACCATGTGGGCATATGTGGCTGATAAGAATATTCAGTATTTTTAACGATAATACCAGAAACACAGAAAAAAGTTAAAGATCATGTATATGCCTGAAAGGATCCAAAATATCTAGATAACTTGTCAAGTGATTTTTTTTTTTTTTTTGGTAAGCCCTGAAAGACCCGCCACATATTAAGCAATTATCTGAAAATAGGAAAGTAAGATAGCTGTTCAGCATTTATTTTACCAGGACTTTCTTGTGGGATGTGCTACCACAATTCATACCACAAGTTATGATGGAAATTTGCAATTTTTTTTTTCTTAAACCTCTCATCTGTGTTTTAACTACAAAACATTAATAACTAGGCAGTATTTTTTCTCACTGGATTTCAGTAAGAGTTAAAAAAAAGGGGTGAATAAGTTCTGTTATACCTCTTAGTCGTTCATCATCTTTGGAGAAGAAGAAAAATCTAGCACTTTCTGTCCGTGGTAAAGAGAAAAACCTAGACAAACACAAAGGAAATTTTAGCATCATAAAAGTTACTGTCTAATTCCATTAACACAAGTTAAAGCTAAAATGCTTCAGACAAATAGTATGCATTGAAGAATGTTACTCCATATATAGCCTTCTATAAAAAAATGTTTCTTAAGAAAACTTAATATATATTTGACTTTTGGCCAAACCCACTACCCAGTTAAGTTCTCATGCATTGAACTAGAAACTCAGCTTTTATATTCAACTTAAAATCAAGTGTGGCATTGGGATTTTTGAATATTACATTCTGTGTAGCCAGGAATGGTTTCCTAAGAAGACTTCCGTTTTTCAGAGACGTGAAATGAAGATGTTAGTTTCCCATGCTCTGAGTGCTGCTATTAATATTCTCCTAGCATCAAAGTGCTACAACCAAGTAGACAACAAATACAAATATAACTTGCATTTCTTTGTCCCTTTCACTTTCTGATGCCTCTGGCTCATCATCACCCTCAGAACTGCTGTCTTGGAAACGTGGATCTTCTTGCCATGTGACTTTTACAGGTTTTATTGTTTCAAGGATGTAGGGCTCTGCAATAATATCACAGAAAAAGAAAAGAAATCAGATTATTCCCCTACTTGCCAGTAAAAATTTCTACTTCAGAGTGAAATACTTAAATTGGAAAAGAGAGTTTTAAGAAGGACAGAATCTTCCCCTCCCATGTTTTCTATCACCCTCTGGGCAGGTATGAATTTAGTTTCCTTTCTCATATGTCACAAATTCACCCTCAAAATTCACAACTAGTATCATCACAGCATAGGGAGAAAGTGCAGGAGTCCTTCTGAAGCTTGTTGTTAGGGTCCAGGGTTCTATCAAGTCACTCCAACATAACAATCATTATCAACTGACTTGGGAGTAATTGTGCCTATTCATATTTTTGGCTTGCAGAAGTTGGAATAAAAGCTTTCTTTCACTGTGAACTATCTTAGTAAGTTCCTTTGCAAAGAAACTCATAATGCCTTAGCTTATTGTTCTGTGTGTTTAAGCTATGTTATTTTCATGTATGTATTCCTGCCTATAGCATACACAGCCAGTCGCCAGAAGCCCAGTTTACACATGGTAACTGAAACACGTACCTGAGCCCTTACTACTTCACCTCGCCAAAAGGACCGAGGTTATGAACCTATGGTACCCTTTTCTTTTAGCGTATAAGCGCAGTACTTGTCTTGATGACCAGAATAGAGAAGACAGCTCCTGTACTGCCTCTCTCTGGCAATACAAAACAGTTTCCAAACCCAAAAGTAACTAGACTATGAAACAAAAACAGTATTTTATTCAAGAGAAAGATCAGAAAATTCTACTTTGGAAAAAGGGAGCATTAGCAAGTTTAAATTGGCCACAAAACACCCCCAATTTGTGCTCAAAAAAAAGACTACCTACATGTTCTCCCTTCATGATTTCCACACGACACACACGATCTTAAGTCAGATTAAACAAAACCAACAACAACAACAAAAACAATCACAAAAATCACCTAAGCAACTGACATACGTGCAATGGAGAGAGACTTGTCTTTTTGTTTGTGTCAATACAGCAGCTACCACAGTGGCCCTGTTGCCACAAATAAGATTGTTATGCAATACAAACCAATAATTATTCATAACAGCAAATGTAAGACACAGTGCTCAAGAGTGGTTCTCAGTGCTAAGAACTTTGTGAACTCTGAACTACATCTCCGCTCAGGTATTCCCCACTTTGTTCTAGAGATCTCTTACATGTTCTGAAACCTGTATTATTGCATTCAGAAGACAC
>NW_009211362.1:0-12110 GCF_000690835.1 Fulmarus glacialis | reverse complement strand
CAGGAATGCGGGGGTTTTGTGTTTGGTTTTGTGTTTGGTTTTTTGTTTTTAATTTCAGTTAACTTCACACAGTTTCTTTTGTTTCCTACATTACTACTTATTAAGTGACTTGATTTCAGATTTTTTAATCTTCATTTCATAACATTTGATTTTATGTTAGATTAGGACACCCCAATAATAATTTGTCATTCAGTTTCAATTTTCTAAAGGTACAATAATAAAATTAAGTACATAATAAAATGTTCTTGGGCCTTGGGGTCAACGCTAAGATTTTCTTTTGCTCATAATACTACCTTAATTAACACACATTTTATTTAAAATCTTGTTGGTTTATATGAAACTGATTTGACTTGTATATCATCTTTTTCCGTGTTTATTTGAGAAATTTAGTGGATGACAAGTTTTTCCATCACTGTTCAAAAAACAATTAAATAATAGTTCCTTCTCAAAGCATTCCTGGGATGCAAGCATGAATTAACTGTGATTAAACTATAACAATCTTGGCAAGGATAAGAGATCATAATGATTTTGCATAATTACTTACTTTTGCCCCTGAAAATCCCCTGGATTCTGAATTTCTGTACACTATATCAGTGCCTGACATAAGATACTCATTAGAAATTGTACTATTATATATGTTCTGCTGTTACCTTCTTTTATTCCCGTCTCCTCCATGTCTCCAAAGAAGGAAAACGTGAAACCACTACACTCCTGAGCTACATTACTCCCAACGTTAGATCCCAAATGGTCAGGTGGGGTAGAGTCCTCTGCATCATCTTTGTCCCAGGGTATTTCTTCATTTTTTTCCGATTTGCTCTTTGAAGATCCAAACAACTCTTTTAAATCAACAGCAATATCATAATACGTTTCTTTAGACACTTCAGGCAGTTTCTCACTCTCTTCCCTCTTCTTTTTCCTTTTAGCTTTACTGAAATGAGATTGTTAGAGGATGGTAACACAGCACATACATTTTTAAAAGAAAGGTTCCCTAAAAGGCAACCTTGCTATTAATGTCTTCCTGAACTTATCTAAGCACATTAATGAGCAGTTCACTTTTTTTTTTCCCTTCTTTCTTAGCAATTCCGGGTTCTGGCAATAGGATATTTCCCATTGCCAGAAACAGGTTTATAGGGCAGCATGACTATCCTTTTGGTTCAGACTTTTGACCCATTTCTTTTTACCTCCTGCACTTTACCCACCCTTTGAGGGTAAGCAGTGGGGAAACATCTGAGGTTTGACTCTAAAGGCAGGAACAAGCCTACTTTATAATTAACCACATCCTGACTTTTCACTTAATATGTGATAGCATATAAATTAAGATATTTAGGACAGATTTCTTTTCTTGCAAAAGAAAGGTTAAGAGCCAATACTTTTTTCTCACAGATTCGCAAATCTTAAAGTCCATGACTTGAAGCAAAGGGATAGCCTGAAGGTGAGAAAGGAAGACAGAAAATGGCATGCAGAGAGTAGATGGACTAGAAAGAAAAGATGACATTACATGGTGGTTTTAGTGGTCACAATTCTTATTATGTTTTGATTTTAGCAATAACAGAGAGAACTAAAGAAAAAACAGAGCAGTCTGCATAGTTTCAAACTCAATCTTCTGCTATAAGATCCTTCCACGGGAAGAAACATCACAATTATAGTTACCAAGCTGTAATATTACCTCTCTTTTTCTGTAGCACTTGGTTTCTTTTCAAAAACTGCATGGTCCTGTCTTGTGGGATCATAGCGTAGGGCATTAATATCTCTATAAAAATAGAAAGGAAAAGAAATACCATGAGACATTCTAAATGCTCACCTGAAAGCTACCCTAAACCTTTACAGTCAGATTCAAATTCATATTGACTTCTTTACCAAAAAAAGCTCCTAATCAGTCCAAAACCTAACTGGCATTTAGAAAGTACCTGCTAGTCAGTGTCCAGGTCAGGAAAAATTATCGTCTGAAGTGGCTTTAATCAAATTGTAATATTTCATATAAAAGATAGACCTCAAGTTGTGTGTGTTATGTAGTAAGAGTAAGCTTATACCTGCAGTTGTTGATCTTTTGAGGAGCTGTATCAATATAGCTATCCACATCAACATATCTATCTACATCTATTTCTTCTAGTACCAAACACTCCATAAATTCAAATAGTCCAAGGAAGAAAAACAAAACAAAACAAACCCCAAACCAACAAAACCTTATGCCCACCTTTCAAAATTTAAACGTTTTGGGGACTTCAGCTAAAGCAGTCTAAGGTTTAGACTGACGCCAATACTGGGGTAGCAAAGCCCACGCTGCCTTAGGGCAATACAAGAAGATAATAACTTATTTCGCCTCCTCTCCCTCAATTAATGCTTACGGCATAAATTAACTGCTTTTGAATAATTATATACTATATCATTAACTGGGTATTAGAGAACACTGTCATTCACAAAACTTTCCTAAGATGACCTCTGGGGTTGCACAGATTATTTCCCCCTCTGCTTAGTCTTTAGAAAATACATGAAAATTTGTACAGAAGTCATAGAATTAAATATGACCGTGCAGCAGTCACAATGGTATTTAGCAGTCAGCAGTCAACTGATGCAACTCCAACAGTGACTGTGAATAAAAATTTACTAATTGCACACTATTGCATTACCCTTAACACTACTAACTTCAACCAATTCAGTCCACAAAACAATTTCTGTTAAAGTGCATAGTTAAATGTCACAATACTTCCAACAGTACATTTCCAAACCTATCTCATCGTCCTCTAATGAAAGTTAGAGCACGCCCAACAGCAAACGTAAAAAATTCCTAATCTAATGAAGAAATTTCTCAAAAGCAGAAATACAGATAGATGAAAAAAGAAAAATTCTCCACTGAAAAAGAAGTTTGATGCTAATCACCTGTAGGCCAGAGAAAACAGTAACTTTATTAACTGCTATGAAAGTTAGAGTCTAACTTACTGACCTACTGCCCAACTCACACATTCTTTGTTTAGCCAACTTAAGTTTGTCTCCACAGAGAACAGAAATATATCCTACATAGGCAAGGACTTATTAAAATACTAATTTTCATAACTAACAATCCAATCATTCAAAATCTACTTGAAGAAACTCAAGCAGGCATCCAAAAATTTTTCCCCTAAAATAATGATAATTACCAGCTGTATAATCTATTGGGATACTCAGGTTGGGAAACTGCATTAAAGGCTGACTTAAAATGCACACAACAGAGCAGGAAATACTTTTCTCAGTCAGCTAGGCAGAAATTTTAGTTGTGAAACATCGGCAAAAATTAAGCCCTCCGAAAATTCCTTCTTTTCTGATAACGGATGATTCATACTTGAATTTCTTAGCACTTGTGGCTGTTTTAGTTGGCTTAGGATGTTCCAGGTTGATATTCAAGAGGCTTCCCAGTATTTGCAGATTTTTCTTTTTCTCCGCAGCAAGCTCTTCTTCCTCATCTGCCTTCAAGATGTTTGTCTCTGCTAAGAGAAAAACAAATCATTATTTTTTCCTTGCTATGACCTGAGTAAGCCTGTAATATTTGATATATAACATTACTACAGTACTAGAAACATATAAACATGTAACTTCCTTTATTTTAAAGCTACTTAGAGGCCTTCTTCCTTGCATAGTAGAAAATATTTGATTAGAAATGTCATGGGCATCTATTTCATAGGAAAATCAGATCAGTTATTTAACCTGTTCCTTGATTATATCACATAACTCTGCAACTACTCTGCCACTCATAGATGCTGTACAGAAGATCAAATTAAAGCAACGAAGGAAGTAGCAGAACTAGGCAAAAATTTAAGTTTCAAAAACGAATTCTGAATCTTGAAAACTAGGTAACAATTTCGGGTTTGGCCGGGGGGGAAAGAAATATTTAAAAATTTTTGTCTTTTTCAGCTTTTCTGCCTTCTGTTTAAAAAAAAAAAAAAAAAAAAAAAAAATCTTTCTTTCTAAGGCTGCCAAATCAGCTGTGGACTGCAGGATGACTACAAAACAAATAGTTTAAATGAATGTAATGGTCAAAAAGTTTACTTTAATAAGTCACCACTTATCCTGTGAAAAACATGGATAAACACATTCTGATATCATCCTGTATTAAAAAAATATTTTCAAATGTCAATTTATCAACCAAGTACATCTCATTCAGCTATTACAAATACTTTTGCAACATATACATTTAAGAAAACACAGCTACGAATATATACTATGTACAGCCACAACAGAGTTGCGTTATTTTCTTTAAGGAATCACCAAAGAAGCAAAAGTAGTCCAGAAGTTGCTTCAAGCATCCAAAATTAAGGCTTCATGATACAGCTCTATTACTATCATTAACCAGGAAATACGAGTAGGTTTACCTTCTTCTTCACTGTCACTTTCAAGGAATCGAGCATCCATGTGAAATCTTTCATCTGTGCCAAATCGTGATTGCAATTTCAAGAGCTAAACAAAATGAAATAGATCCTATTAAGCACTGGAGAAGAAAATCATCAACATTCAGTAACTTTTTTTTATTATAATTATGGCAACCTACTAATAACCTTTAGCTCTTGATGCCTTTTCCTAAAATTTCTTTGTATTCAAAGATGACAACATCAGAGAAACTCCTCCTGTCCCCCAACACACATTATTTCCTCCATAGCTACTGTTTCCTCTATTTAAAAGAATTCTATTGCAAGTTTGTCAAAATCATATTCAGCAAGTATGCAAACTTACATGTTATGTTCTTCTGAAGTGGCATTATGGAGACTTAGAAGAAAACTAAATTACGGTAATGGGTTCACTCACTTTTTCACCAGCTTTGCCTTCAAATTGGGGCTTAATTTTGAATCTCTCATCGTCTGTATCATCTTGCTCATCCTCACTGCTTTCGAACAGTCTGCCCGAAGTTTTAGGAGTAGATTCATCCTTTGTCAAGCAAAAAGAAAATATAGAAAAGCAGCCGTTTACATAAGTTTGAGAGAATAAATCAGTATCAACTTTGTTCACGTGCTTTCCAGTTTATCTTAAAAAGTGGATTTCTAGAACAACCAGCTCACTTGTTGATCCATGTGCTTCAAATCTTATATTGTACGCACACCTTGTACAATTCTGTTTTACAGTTATGACTATTAAATTTTAGTATAGGCAAAATATCCATGTAACGGGTAACTCAGGTTTTACAATATGAGTTAGGTATAAAAAACCAACTTTCTGATTATGTCAAAGGAGATCAATTTAAAAATATCAATGTCTAATTATACCCTTTCTAAAAAAGCCTCATTTATGGTATAAACTCTAGGACATAGTTTAAGTCACTTGATAAATACCAATGATTACAAAAGGTAAGTACTCCATGGCTTTGAAACAATCTTCCATAGAATTAGAGGTTATTTTCAAGAAAAGGAAAAATACAGAGCAGGGATTCTAAACACAGGGTAAGAGATACATATGTAAAAAAATTGCTAAATGTGAAGAAAAGTGAGAAGAGAAGGTTTTAAGTAAATAGTGAGAATGGTCCTAATCTTACTACATTTATGAAGAAAAAACCCAACAAAAGCAAAACCAATGGTTTAAAGCTTTAGCAGAGATGTGACTAAAAAATGTGATGATACAAGAAGTTCTTGTCCGGAAAAAAAGTGCTTAATTGTGCTGAAAGTATGGCAGTAAAATCCTGAGGAGTCTGCTAAATAAGGTCTCCATTAGGTAAGGTGTAAAGAGGAAGTCCCACACAATTTCTTTGGACCCTAACATCACTTTACAAACAAGACACTGCATTAATACGGATTCTTTGTCCACAGTGTTGGAAAGAGCAAATAGTCCTTCTATACTACTCAAGCCAAATCTCTTCCCCTTCCTTTGAATAAAAGCAGCGAAATTTCAAAACTAATTATGTGTAAGCCCTATAACTTAAACATTCTTTTTCTTTTAATCAAAGTTAGAATATCTTTTATACAAATCTCAATCTCCTTACAGATTCTCCAAGTTCTCCAGCTTTATCAGATGCATGGTTAAGTTCTTTGAAACCTGTTTCATGTTAGCAAAAAAAGAAGAATCATTCATATTAATTCAAACCTTATCTACTTTTTTGTGTCTTCACTATGAAAAACAGCTTTCAGAATAAAAGGCATAGTCATATTGATATGGAGTTACTTTACAGAATACCGGACTTTTGCCCAGTAACACTTACTTCATCATGCATATTTCCCAAACTTGCATCTTTCTTCAAGATCTCATCTACTTCAGCTTCACTTTCCACATCTGAATTGAATATGATGTGTTTATGCTTGCCTGGTGGCTGGCTATCCTATGTAAGAGTGAAACTGTCAAGTCAAACATATCAAATACTTGCTACAGTCACACATAAATATCTAAAAGACATTTCCATGACATGAAAGGAGGAATCTACTATTCATCTTGCAACTCTAGAGACGTTCCAGGAATTAGGTATGCATCATTTTGTATACACTCAAAAGAAAACTGGCAATGAAATCAGAAATTCCAGAATATGATTTTAAAACATCTTAAACCACATCTATTAATTTCCCTTTTTCTTTTACTGCATACTATTCAGACAGAAGTTGTGAGTGTAATTACCAGATTTGAAAGAGCTCCTTGAATGAGTTTCTTCTGTAATTCTCTCTCTTTCTGCCTCTCTTCTAGAGCTTCCAGTCTCCTCTGGTTATCCTGCAACCGTTTCTGTTTTGTACTGGGTTCCCTTGAAGCACTAGCATGAAGACAAAGCTCCTTATTTTCCAGAAGGCTTGTCTTCCCATTATCACATTCATTAGCTTCACATTCTGGATTTTTATTGCTTACATCCCTCTTCAATTTTTTTGAACGCAGTTTTGGGCTTTTCAATTGTCGTTTAACATGCTTCTGTGACACTGCAGCACAACTATCCATGTCACTGCTCTCATCTTCACTCTGATCAGTACTAGGAACAGCATCTGCATGCTCTGAATTTTGGTCTTCTCGCAAAGAACTCACATCTTTGCTCTTTCCTTGTAAACGTGGCCGGGAAACAGGCTGATCACCCTCATCTGCTAAGGAGGCAGCATCTGACAATTCCCTACGCTGTTCGCAATGCATATTTTGTCTCTTTTTACTGCTGACTTCAAGTGAATACAATGGGTGGTTCTTAGACCGCCTTTGAGATGACTCCTCCCCACAAGAAGAAATACACGCTTCAAGACCTAAACTTTCTACAGACCTCTTCTTCAAACCAGTGCTGTCCTTAGTTAACTCTTTTTCACAAAGGGACCCCATTCCTCTGAAGGGCTGATATTTCAAATGCGAATTATTTTGTCCGTTGGAGCTTTCTTCATCAGCATTCTCCTCCCCCGCTAAAATCACAGCGACTACATCTTCAGGACAGATACATTTCTTTTTAACTGCAGGGTGAAATTTAGAGAGTTTTGTTTTATTTACAACATTACCCTTAGAATTTTCTTCAATACTGTGCTGACTAGAGCTCTGTGTACTGTCTGATTCTTCTACTGGTGTCCCAGTGTTTTCAGTAGCTAATGCTTTTAAGTCATCTAATGTAAGGTCTAAGCGATAGCAGTTTTGCATCATGGATTCATAATCAGAACTGATTTCAGACTCCCCTTTCTCAGGCTCTGAGTAAAAGCTTTCACTATCACTAGTCTCTGCTGTACTGTTAACTGCTCTACTCTGCAAGGCAGCAATTTTGGATTTTTTCATTTTCCCTTTTCTTTCAATGTATTCTTCTTTTAAATGGCGAGTTTTCAGTGAGGAGTCATTTACCAAATCACATTTTTTATTAGTTAATATTTCTTTATTTTCCATCTTGACCTGTTCAGAATCTTCTAAAATTGCTGTTTTCCTGCTACTTAGATCTGGAGTTTTACTTTCAGCAATAATTTCATCTGTATCCGCTGAATTATAACCATTATCGCATTCCACAGTCTCTTTCTCTCTGTAACTTCCTCTGATAGCTTTCTTCATGGCATCTGGATTGCTTACGGACCAGTGACTATTGTATTTTAATTCAAAATTATCCCCAACAATTTCCAAGTGGTCACTTTCAGCCTCAACATTTTCAGCTCTCTGTATTTCTATCTCTTTCTTTACCATTGCTCTGATTTCCTCTTCAGAATCAATGTCACTATCAGAAACGCTCATATTATTTTCAGCTGTAACTCCAGAAACATTGCCTTTATCTGATAATAAACCTCTCCCTGATATTTTACTATTAAGACTGCTTGATGGAGGCAATTTAGACTTCTCACTGGATTTGGATTTTGATCTTTGATATAGTTGTGATGAGCTTGTGTTTTTTGAACATGACCGGCACCCAGAAGAGAGAACTACTGCTCCATTCGGAGCCTCACTGCCCATTTGCCTCAGTTTTTTAGGTGGCTTCTTAGTTACAGGGAACTCTCCTTGCCGCTTCTTGTTTATGCTGTCATCTCTCCCCTCCAAGTGCCAAGTAAGCTCAGATATAGGAACTGCATGTGTCAAGTCTGGCTCCAGCTTTCTAAGGTTATGGCAATATTTTGATGGGTCATATTTCACAATGTTAGTCTGAGTTAAGGAATTAAAACAACATGATTCTTTCAGCAAGCAGACTTCAAGTCTTTATGAACAGGCTAAATTCTGCACGAAAGGACAACGAGGAGTCCTGTTTAATGTTATGACCATAAGCCTTTAAGCAACTGACTTGCAGTCTAAAAAAATTATTCAAATCACATAAACTTGCTGCAAGATATAATTAGGGGATTCAGTAAATCAAGTATGACACAGTAGTCAATATTAAGACCGTTAAGCAAATGTTTCCCCATATGACGAAAGAAAGAAGGGAACTGTGCCTATGCCCAACCAATAGGAAAAGGATATTTTATTTTTTTGTTGACTCCTAAGGTGCAGGATAGGTAAGACTCTGCCGAATTTACCAACAACCCATTTCTAAAAGAACAGAAAAGTAGACAGTGTTAAACAAAAAAGGAATGAAAGTAACCATGGAATAAAACAAGATGTATATTCTTTGATAACAGAAACACTAATAAAGATCTGTGACTAATTCTATTTTTGTTTATTCTCAAGGGATATATATTCGTATTGTGCAACTTAGCCAGCTTCCTTCTCAAAAAAGGAACAAACCAAACCCAACCAACCAAAAAACCAAATTTCTACAACCTGCAAATAGAGAGTGACAATAAAGAACTGAATTTCTTTACAAGTACTATTTTTAATATAAAGCTTCTGGTTTCTGAATTAACAGTGGTAACTACAGAGACAGGATCACTACTATTCTGCCCTTTTCCCCTTACCCACTAAAAAAATAAAAATCCCCCCCATCCCCTCCAAAAACATTCTCTGCTTAGCAAATAATTTTGAAAACTTTGTAGTAAATATAATTTTTGTTGCCTAAATTTGCATGTTCAGTGATTTTATTCTAAGTTTTACTTTTGTAAGCATGTGTAGACCCTGATCCTGAATGTGCTGAAGCAGAGATTAGTTCCTGACAACCCAGCCGTCAAAAATGTATATGCTGTATAAAAATAAGACACGCATTCTCTTTACATGCTTTTAAGGGTGACATGAAGATATTCCCAATATAAATGAGTAACAAAGCATTTACTAATTTAACGTGACAAGAGAGGACAGTATGATCAAGATTATTTCCAGTCATTACAAAGAATGACAAGAGCATTCTACATGTCTACACATAAGGTATTTCTTTAGACTACTTTTCACAAGTTGGACTGTCACACTTAATAAAAGTTTCTTTACATAAAGCGTAGAGATTTGACATAAGATGTAATAAGCTTCTGCCCTTGTGGTTTTTGTTTTGTTTTAATTCCCTATACATCTACCCCACCATACCTTATGGTCTGGCACCTCTGTACCTGGTACTGCTTTCATGTGAAAGTCTACAACTCCAGCCTTTTTCATTGATTCTAACAGACACGCTTTGTCATTTCTCTGCGGCTTTTCTTTCTGCAGCTTTGCTTCCTCCCTCTCCATGGCAAGCCTGTACGAAAAAGTACATTATATATGAGAAAACGTCTGCCTGTGTGCTAAATTATAGCTGGTGGTGACCCTCTCCCACAGAACAGTAACCATTCGCTACTTAAGGAATTAATATATCTGCTACCTTTAAGGGAATAATGATGCAAAACATGTTGCAGTATCTAATACGCATCAACAGTCCATCAATGTCAATAAAAACTAGAAAGAATAAGAGCGTAGCAGATGAAACCACAGCCATTATGTTATCAGATAAACAGAAAAAGGGTAACTTTAGTAACAACATACATTTTTTTAAATTGATTTTTACCTGTGCAAAAAGCTTTCTTTGGCCAACTCAATTTGCAGTGTCCCCCCTTTCCATTTTGTTTTATTTAAAATTGATATGCCTGTAGAACAAGGAGACGGGAAATTAATATTTTCTACATTAAAAAAATACATGTTAGACTTAACTATGCCTCCTTCTATGATAGTTTGAAGTTTCTTTAGCATGATCTTATACTCCATTACTCACCTGATTTAAGTTTGTATATGGAAGGTCTAATACCCTAATCTTACACAAGAAGGTCTACATCCAAAATTAAAGTTCTAACTTCAAAAGAGTCATTCAAGTCTGTATGGTTCAGTTCAAATACAAACCTGAAAATTCAGATACACATACCCTGAAGTTTCTATACTACTGCCACATAGGCTCTTCTCTACTTAACTTCTGTACTTTGAAAAACATAGTTAAGGAGTACTGAAAACCAAAGGGAAAAGTGTTGTACGTAGAACTTAAGGAAGTGAAGTATCAAGGGCTGGGTTAGCTTTTAGTCGCTCTCAAACAGCTTTCCTACTACTGATGGCAGCATTCCCTAGATAAAAGGGATATTACAATCCCTCTCTTCGGGTATAGGTCTCTCTTGAGGTATGGTTTTCTCCCCCTGCCATTTTGCTGCTACATATTACACAGGTGGCTTTATAATCCTGCCAGTAGTTTTGTAATTCAACTATTCTGGGATTTGTAAAATTGCTTCAACAGAAGCATGTTTTATATAAACCCTCCTTCTGGGTTTCCTCTCACATCAAGTCACTTCTAATGTTTTATGGACCTGATGAAAGCATTCAAAGCACATTTCCTGTACCTTTTCATAAAAGGTTTATAACAAACTTATAAATCACCTATGTCAGTCACAAGGAATCTTTTTAATCTGCTTACATCTTACTGAAAACTCCAGTAAAGCAACTTCCATAAAATTGCAGCATAAAGAAAATGGAATAATATGACAACAGAATGAAACAGGGTCTACCCTGACCACACCCTGATTTGACAACCTTAGATGCATTATCAGTAATGCAACTTGGCTCAAAAACATAAATTCCTTTGGGGGGGGGGGGGGGGAAATACTTACACTTTCTAAGATCCGCATCAGAAATGCTGACACTGATGTAAGCAAAGGTTTTCAGAGGGTTCCCTAATCAATGATAAACATTCAGTTAATTTCTATACAATTTCAGTGTTTCCTTTAAAACTGAAAATTAAGCTATTTCCTGAAAATAAAGTGTCTCTGAAGCAAAAATTCAATTTCACGCTACAAATTGCAAAACAGTTCACTTTTAAAGGATGATGCAAAACTGTTACCCTGATCATCTTTTCTGGTGATAATCTCTGCATCCAAAACGTGCCCAAACTTGCCAAATCTTTCTTGCAGCTCCGCCTTAGAGACCGTATGGCCAAGCCCTCCAACATATAAGCGTTTTGAAACTTGTTTCTTCTCCATGTTGAAAAGTCAAGCTGTCACACCTGTAACGCACACCCCGTTTTTCTGTAAGAAGGTAAGAGCAGCTCGCTAGCACTTACACTGTAGCTATTAACGGAATCATAATAGCAAATGAGGGAACGCGTGGTTCCACCAGAAGTCCTCCGCGAAGAACCTTTGGAGAAGAGCTCCTTTGCTCTGCGCCGGGAGAGAGCAGTGCCAGTAAACGCCGCATCGCTACAAGTAACCAGGCTTCGGGCGCTGGGGTTTGGTTTTAAGCCTTGAAGCCCACGCCGGGTGCACGACAATGAGCGCGCACCGCTCCCAGCAACACCGCCTTTCTGCGGATCTTCTGCGCCAGGCGGGGAGGACGCGAGCGAAGGAGCGAAGAAGCGAAGCCCCCCACAGCCC
>NW_009211361.1:0-696 GCF_000690835.1 Fulmarus glacialis | reverse complement strand
CCGCTCTCGGCTGCCGTCACCGTCACCTTGTCACCGGCACCCAGCGTGGCGGGGGTGGCACGGCTAAAAATACCCCGGTGAGTGGGCACCCCCCCTCTTCCCCCTGGGGACAAGGGACACCCCCCCCAGGGGACATCCCAAGGGACAAGGGACACACACACACACCCAGGGCATCCCCCTGGGGACAAGGGACATCCCCCAGGGGACATCCCAAGGGACATCTCCCTACCTCCCCAAGGGACCAGCCCTGGGGGTAGGGGACAAGAGATGCTCCTGGGGACATCTCAGGGACACTCCTTGGGGACAGGGGAGATCACCTTGGGGACCACCCAGGGGTAAGGGGACAAGGGACCCCTGGAGCAGTGAGGACCCGTGTCCCCCAGGGACAGGGACAAGGGGACAGAAGACCTCTGAGCCCAGGGACCATCTCCCTGGGGACAAGGGACATCCCAGGGGACAAGGGACCCCCCCTGGGGACAGGAGACCCCCATCCCCTTGGGACCATCTCCCTGGGGACAAGGGACATCCCAGGGGACAAGGGACCCCCCCTGGGGACAGGAGACCCCCATCCCCTTGGGACCATCTCCCTGGGGACAAGGGACATCCCAGGGGACAAGGGACCCCCCCTGGGGACAGGAGACCCCCATCCCCTGGGGACCATCTCCTCGGGGACAAGGGACATCCCAGGGGACAAGG
>NW_009211360.1:4390-4730 GCF_000690835.1 Fulmarus glacialis | reverse complement strand
TCCCCGAAAAGGGTGTCACGTGCTTCAACTTTGGCATCAGGCGGGAGGAGGATGGATTTGTCAGCTCAGCCACCCCCTTCCAGCTCTTCCCAGAAAGGCAACGGCTTGAAGATGTGGCAGGTCCTAATTATAACGTAGGCGAACCCGCTCCCGCCGCCCTTCCCGGCTTCGCGCACCCGCTGCGGGCACCGACTCTTCCTCTCGGGCTTCGGGTTCTAATGGAGGGGTTCCCTCTGCGGGGTGGTCCGGTTACCCGTGCCCCCGTGCTGTGGATGGCCCTGCACAAAGCCTGGCTCAGGACGGGGGTCTCTGCCCCCGCCGGGGCTTTCCCAGGCTGGGT
>NW_009211360.1:2675-3484 GCF_000690835.1 Fulmarus glacialis | reverse complement strand
CCCCTCGCCGCACCATCCGATCCTTCAAAGTGAAGGATTAGCCCTGGCCTGCTTGGCAGCGGGGAGGGAGGGGGAAGGAGAGGCTTACCTGCAGTTAGGAGAGAGAGAGAGATATATATATAGCGTGATAAATATTCTCTGGGTCTGATCCGCGCCCAGTGGGAGCCTTTTTCTTTGGACTTCAGCATCCTTCGGGGGATGCTCCGGGGCAGCGAGGAGGGTGGCGATACCCGGCTTTTCCCCCCGCGGGGCTCTGAGCCGGGCGCTGGCAGGACCCGGTTGCAGAGAGGTCGAGTGGGCAACCTGGCGATGGGCTTGGGCTTATGCAAGCGTTGCAATATCGGTTTGTGCATTGATTGAGGGATTGCTGGGGGGGGGTGTGTGTCTTGGAGCGCGTCGGGTGGGTTTTGATGGTAAAATCTGGGGTCTCTGCTTGCCTCTGCCTGCTGAGCCGTGGCCTTGCTTTTCCTCCAAGCGAGCGCTGGGGTACTTGACCTGAATACTTAAGGTTTTGCCTGTCGAGAGAGAACTTAACCTGGCGTCCCCTCACTCCGTGTCTAAATTCTGCTGTACTTCATGGAGCTTTTGTAATTAAAAAAAAACAGGAGCCAAAGCAAAGTTCCCTGTAATCGCTTGCAAGCGGGGAAGAGCAAGCGTGCGCTAATTGGGATATTGTGCTGCGTGCTGGCTGGCCCCGCTTGCCGAAGGAATAGCAGGTGGGGAAAGAAACGGCCTTGATTTTCAAAAAAGATGCCGGCGAGCTCACGGCAGCCAGTGCGGCCGCAGCCGGCCAAGCCCTCCCAGAGCGG
>NW_009211360.1:1444-2660 GCF_000690835.1 Fulmarus glacialis | reverse complement strand
AGCCCTCCCAGTGCTGGGGCTGGGCTGGGGAGGTCTCCTTGGTGGTGGGCTGATGGGTGGTCGGCTCCTCGGCAGCCGGGGATGGGGTCGTGCAGATGAGTGCTGGGTGCAGCCTCTTGGCCGCTTATTCCTGCATCTCCCAGACTGCGTCACCGGCTCAGCCTTTGCCTGGTTTAACAAGCCCTGATGCAACTGGGTGGGCTCAGTGCAAAACCAGTGAGTGCCTTGGCTCTGAACTGGAAGCCGACGGGTCCTGTGCAGCCGAAGGACCCTGGTCCTGCTGCAGGCAGAGCTCTGCGGTCCGTGGGAGCGGGGTCTGCTCGGAGAGGGGTGGGATGCTCGGGCCACCCTGCGATAAGCCCTGGCTGCGATCCGAATAACTCGCCTCTCGGCTTTGCCCGCTGCCGGCGGCGATAAAGCCGCGGTGATTAGCACTTAGCTGGCACTTAGGTTGATAACACATGAGACGTGAACTTGCCTGCCTGCAGCGGCATGGGCTGCACGGAGCTAATGGTAGTAAAATGACTTGGTTTTGACTGGGAGTCCTGCAGGGAACGGAGCGAGGAAGAGAAATGGGCCATTTCCTTCCTTATTTATTTATTTCCCCTCCACAAAGGAGGCTTTTCATTGCTGCAAAATCCTTGTGTTGAGGGGCAGGGCTGGGGGACTCCAGCAAAGAGGTCTCCTCTGGCCCCAGGGCTGGGGGTCAGGCTGGCAGGCTGCTCTCTCGGGAGCGGTCGGTGCGATTTGGGGGTCCCTCTGGGCTGTTTGTTCTCGGGGTTGCGGCAGCACCAGGCTGGGGAAGGGAAATTTTGCAAACAAAATGCAGGCGATGCGTGCGGGGGGGGCTCCAGCTGCCTCTCCTGGAGGTGCACCAGCCCCGGGGACCAACCGCCAGCACTTGCCTTGGCTCCAAACCCTGGGGTGCAGACCCCCGTGGCAGGATGGGCATCCCTGGCTCCGGGGCTGTGTGTCCGGTGGCAGCCAGGGATGCATCCCAGCGCCTGCGAGCACCTCTGGGCTCTGCGGGACGTGGTGAGCCCGGATTGTGTCTTGGTGCAGCCCTGGCTGGTGTGGTGCTTGCAGGGATGCATGGATGGAGCTGTGGGAAGGAGCTGCAGAGACGAAGCCCAGGACGGTCGGTCCCTGCCTCCGGACACGGTCCCTCCTCCAGGCACTGGAGACGGTTTTGCAGCCGGAGCTCCGTGTAGGGCCG
>NW_009211360.1:577-1356 GCF_000690835.1 Fulmarus glacialis | reverse complement strand
GGCCGGTGGCTCGGTGGCATGGCCACCGCTAGAGGGGGGCAGGATG
Source organism: Fulmarus glacialis (assembly GCF_000690835.1). Classification (NCBI taxonomy): domain Eukaryota; kingdom Metazoa; phylum Chordata; class Aves; order Procellariiformes; family Procellariidae; genus Fulmarus; species Fulmarus glacialis. The sequence goes on along the minus strand of NW_009211360.1, from coordinate 1,310 downwards.
CCACCGTGCAGGACTGGCCCCATGTCCTGGGGTGCTGGGGACTCGCAGGGCAGGGGCACAGCCCGGGAGCCAAGCGCTGCCCATGGCCCCCTTGGCTCTCCCTGTCCTGGGGCGGCAGCACCTTCTGCAGTTCCCGACCTTCGTTAGATCAGTCTGGCTCAGGCCGGGCAGTGATCTGTGCCTGGAGTCTGGAAATCCGCTCGGTTTGATTAGTCCTTGCACTGCTTTCCAGGTTCCTGGATCCTGGCTGTTGCATGGTTGGGATGAGGGCGATGGAAAGGCTCCTTCCTCACTGACGATGTGCTTGTGGGAAGTGGGAGGAAGCAGCATTGCCCCTTCCTTTGGCGCTGTGATAAATGCCACGCTGGGCATTTATCCCACCCCGTTTATTACCACCCTCGGGGGTGCGGACCTGCACCTGACTTGTTGCAAATCTGGCAAATATTTCTTCCCCCGGGGCGGTGCTGCCCCCGCGGAGCTGTGCAGATGGGGCTGGAGGGCGGCTCCGACCCTGTAGCACGCGGGTAGGGCTGTTCCCTGCTCCGTGAGCATGTGCTTTAGGCGTGCATCTCCCTCCAGATGTGCATCTCCCTCCAGATGTGCAGGACCGGCCTCGTGGTGGAAGGGCTGCTTTGGGGATGTGCAGGAGCCGGGCTGGTCCCACACCTTGGAGGAAGGATGGGTTTCCCTCCTTCTTGCCCTTGAGCTTTGAGGGCTGGGCTCCTGCCTGCTC
>NW_009211360.1:0-341 GCF_000690835.1 Fulmarus glacialis | reverse complement strand
ATTCAAACCAGCTCCCCCCTCCCCTCCCCATTATTTGCGCTTTCTTCTTGCCTGCCGTGATATTTTTACCTTCAGTTCGTTCAGATTATATGATCAAAGGAGGCACGAAGGGGAGAGAACAGAGAGGAAAAAGCTTAAAATAAGAAAGGGAGAGGCTGGGGCCTCTGGGGGCACTGCCAGCTCTGCGGGAGCTGCCGTGGGCTCGGAGGATTTTCCTGGGAGCGGGTCCACGTGGCGACCCATCGCACCTTCTCCGACAGGCAGAAATGTCGCGGCTCCTGGGGTAGGCTGCAAGAAATGACCTGATTTCAGCTGGCGTGGGGCTGCGGGGCAGGGGGGGC
>NW_009211359.1:0-12614 GCF_000690835.1 Fulmarus glacialis | reverse complement strand
ACTCTATTCCAGCCAAAACCAGGACACTTCTTGGGTTATTAAGTGGGCAATGTTTTGTTTTTATGGACAGTGAGTAAGCGGATTTGACAATCAATTACCTTGTATATGAGAGCTACTTCATATATATTTGGCCATACCAAACTAATCCTAGGATAGTCAATCTCATAAGCACAGAGTCCCTTCTATATTGACTGAAGTAGAGTACAGAAATGCAGAAACTGATTAATCATCTTGGTTAGTCCTGTTCTGTGACCTGGAGTTCCAAAGGGATGACTGCAACCAAAAGACTAAGTATAATGCCATCTTGAAAAGCAATGCTGAAGACCAAAGGGACAGGAATACAGCCTTTTCACTCTACTGATAGGCAAGGGTAAGATTCAATCAACATTTTAAGACCTCCATTTACATGTTTGTGGGGACAAAACATGCCTAAAATCCCTGCCTGACACGGAAATCACGGACACAACGCATTCGATCAATATGATCAGGTTAATGCCACTTTATTACACAGCTTTACTTCAATTTATACATAGCTGTCATAAGCACTCCCCCCAACACACAGCTCCCATAGGCTATTGCAATAATTCACGCGCTTGTAACTCAGCTATGATTTGTGCTAGCCTTCTGTCCACGCGCCTTCGTTCTGTAACATCTGCGTCCTTGCTGACATCCTCTTTTACTTGCTTTTCAGTCCAACTTCTTTGATTTCTTGCCAAATACTCAGTTTCTCAAACTTCCCTATCTCTGAAAACGACCTTCAAGCTTAGCACAGCCTGCAACTGCCTAGTTTGGATCGCTCATTATGTGTCAGCCATCCCACACCTGCCAGTCAAAGAAGTCAGTGGAGACTAAGGAAAATTTGGAATGTCATGAGACAAAGATAAAGGACTAAGTTGCTTACCCACAGGCACCTAGTCCCATTTGAAACATCTTAGTTTACTTGTATGCATACCTGCACAGGGACAGCAGATATAGCACAGGATATCTGCAATCTCTGCAGCGTCCTAGAGTGGCAGCTGAAGACCAGGTGGGATTTTCCACGGTGCCTCAACTACGGTAGAAATATTTTGTCAGATGAATGCCCCAATAGATTTCAGGTACGCAAATAGTTCTCTTGGCCCAGTGACTGAAATGAGGGCTTTAATCAGTTGCTCCCAGACAGGAGTCTTTTGTCATCTGAGCTCTCATAGGATATCCAAAATATGTACATGTGTGCTGGTTTCGGCTGGGGTAGAGTTAATTTCCTTCATAGTAGCTAGTATGAGGCTATGTTTTGGATTAGTGCTGGAAACAGAGTTGATAATACAGGGATGTTCTAGTTACTGCTGAGCGGAGCTTACACAGAGTAAAGGACTTTTCTGCTTCTCACACACCCCACCAGCAAGTAGTCTGAGGGTGCACAAGAAGTTGGGCGGGGACACAGCTGGGACAGCTGACCCAAGCTGACAAAAGGGATATTCCATACCACATGACATCATGCTCAGCATATAAAGCTGGGGGAAGAAGAAGGAAGAGGGGGATGTTTGGAGTGATGGTGTTTGTCTTCCCAAGTAACCATTACATGTGATGGAGCCCTGCTTTCCTGGAGATGGCTGAACACCTGCCTGCCGATGGGAAGTAGTGAATGAATTCCTTGTTTTGCTTTGCTTGCGTGTGTGGCTTTCGCTTTCCCTATTAAACTGTCTTTATCCCAACCCACGAGTTTTCTCACTTTTACCCTTCCACTTCTCTCCCCCATCCCCCTGTGAGGGGAGTGAGTGAGCGGCTGGGTGGTGCTTAGTTGCCGGCTGGGGTTAAACCACGACAACATGGTTTAAACACTCCCTCACCAGGCCAGTGGGAGACCTGCAAAATGCTGAAGCAGTAGCTGGAGGCTTGGGCAGGTGTCCTGGCAGACCTCATATGATAGTGGTCATTTGAGTCCAACCTAGCAAGAGAGTTGTAGATAGCTGAATTGAACTGAATGTCTCCACAGGAGCATGCAGATACCCACATACAACACCTAAGCTTAGATGTCTTCAGACTGATCTAGAACAGACATCCGCAACTAATTTCATCTTATTGTGTTACATTGCTTGTAAAACAGGAGCATGAATATAGCATATAAAGAACTATAAGACCTGAGAGTTCCCTAGCAGTAGAAGCCAACTTCACTTATCCTTACAGGGTATTACTTTGTTTATGTCCTGTAAAAATTGGATACCTGCATATGTGAATTTCATACAGAAAGTACAAAAATTAGCAGAGTCTTTTAGGAATATCAAAAGCCCAGATCAATCTCTCAGATTTTACAAGTTTTTACAATTAAAGAACTTGGACTCTCAAATATAACAATTTTTTGTTGATAATAGTTTGACTCACTGTAGTAATCACTTTAAATCAAACACATAATTTAGCTATCCTTAGAAAAATCTGAATAACAACAATATTAATCTTGATCAGATTAGTTAATTCATTAAAAAAAAAATTGTGAAGTTGGTCATGAAATACAATAAAATGATTTAAAATAAAGCTGATTTGCTGAACAAATAACCACGGAAGCAGAAGCATCATAGAAGTAATTTATCTGAATTAATGTAGAAAAAAATATAGTTTAAGAATTTCTTCCTTAGTGAAACAGATTGAGAATAGAAATTATAATAAAAAGGAAGATACATTTTGCTTTCTAAACATTTCAGAGAATTGCAGCAAGTGTTCAAGGTAGAAGATATTAGAAAAGGCAAATTGTATATTCTGAAAGTAGTACTGAATTATTTTGTTACAGGTACTAGACTATGTTTTATTATTGGGTACTGCATTATACAGTATACAGTATACAGTATACAGTACTATTTCTAAATTTTAGTAGGTTTTTTTATTATATTTGATCCCTATAAATAACCAACAAAACACTCCTGTTTGTAAAGAACAGCCTAGCACATGGATTTCAGGTATTTCTGTTATTTACATATATTTCTACTTATCTATTATTGTTTCTAATAACAGAAGTAATTTTCTATCCTTCTACTCTGTTATTTTATTATATTCTATTATTCTATTTCTATTTCAATTATTTATATGTAGCAGTAGAAATAATAATACAATAATAAGATAATAACAATAATACATAATATAATAATGAATATCAGCCATCAAATGAATGAAGAATTAGGAAGAACAAATACTCAAGTCTGAAAAGAAGAATATTCCAATGGTGTTTTGGACTGTGTGGCACTTTACAGTAATAGTGTTTCCTCTAACATCCCGTTTCTCCTTAAACATATTAAGAGTGATTCATTAAAAGAAAAACTTGAAATATCTGCTCTTTGAGGAATGTCCAGTTTTTAAACTTGGTGTAGAATTAAAAATTTATAATGACAAATTGCATTATAAATGCAAGGGTGGAATGTTTATATGTTTAGAATATGTATATATCTAAAATAAATGTGAAACTGCCATTTTTGAAAACAGCATGAAACCACCTGGTCTAAAAAATTCAACTTCAAATAATGTTCAAGGCAATTTTTTAAAATCAGCTCTAATATTATTTCTATAACAAAAAATAAGCAATGCCTAGGCTGAGAGAGTTGAGATAATACAACTTTTCAGTTTCCAGTGATCTTGATAATTGAAAACATTTTCCCTGTCTCAGTTGATCTTCAGATATTTGAGAGCATTTAATGTTTACAGGATTTTGTTTGCAAAACACTCTGCACTAATATTTGTTTGGACATTTTACAAAACAACCTCCTTTTATGATATGGAAATGGAATTGCAAAACACATAAATTCAGGACACTATGGCAATGGACATTTCTGAAATGTCTTGAGAATGTATCAGAGAAAAATACTAGTTTGATGGGAGCCTACATCCTTTAAATTTTTTTTTAAAAACCTTTTAGAGACCTTTAAAAACTTTGTTTAAAAATGCAGAAAATGTACACAAGATGACTTTGTCGTCATGTATAAGCTCTGGTCATGTCCCTTTACTTGAAGGTTAGTCTGCAAAAAGACATCTTTGGAAATCCTTAAGATGCTGAATAGGATTTAATGAACTATAACTCACAGATGCAGGTATATCCCCAGACATACTGTGTCAGTAATGCTATTCGTTCTTTAATTTGTATAACTTCGTTCTAACTAACTCATGAAACAAAAAAGCAGTTATGCGATATGTTGTAAAATCAAAAAGTCAGAAAGGCTGTCATTGACTCAAAGAGTTTGCAGGGTAAGAAACACCAGGTAGGCAAAGGCAGGGCAATAAGTGGGAACTATGTGATCATGTAGCTCAATTTAGGCTGCTAACTTTAGCAAATCTAGTAGTGAGGTCAAGTCTATACTATGCAAATGACGTCTATATCCTGCAGACCCTAAATCCCCCCTCTCCGCGATTAATTTTATAGTTGTAAGTTTTGCACATGCCCACACCTTTTAGGAATAGCAGCTGAGTTTGTAAGATTTGCAACCAGATACTTTAGAGTGTTTTGTCTTTCAAAGGAACTCTTTATGGAGTGAGGTTAGCGGCATCAATAATTACCTGCTGTTGTTAGGGAGTATTTTTAATCAGCTGGCAAAATTGGGACATCTGCAAGATCTAGAACTCCTGGATGGTTCTTAGGCAGTACTGGTACTATCACTTGCAATAGACATATTCATAGTAGAGCAGCATTTACTGCTTTATGCAAGCTACTCATTATGAGAAAAAGGCTTCTAAATAGCTGTGAGCATGTTTGGGAAAGCAGCAAGATAGGGGGGGGAAATATTTACTGATGCTGTTAAAACATGACAAGAAATTATACACCTGGAAGCAAAGCATATGACTTTCAGAATCTCAGATCGTAGGCATTGACTTTTATCTGTATTTTATGCTGATCAAAAAGGTAATTAGTTATATAAATGGACACAGTCAGTTATGACTGCTTGTTCCTGTATTCTGCATTCTTTGTTTCTCTCCACTTTATTTCATTCCTTAAAATACAGAGCAGTGGACATGTAAAGCTTTCAATAATGAAAGAAAATAGTTTGTAGCTTGAAAACAAGCATTGTTAGATGAAAGAGGGAAACCTGCAACTTCTTGAATGGAGTTTCTGCAGCAGTTTGCTAACAAACTCACCTCAGCAACTTCACAAATTTCAGAGTCTGTTTACATCCTTTTCCAGGGTTGGGAATAAGATTAAGCTGACATTTTAGTTTACTTTAAAAACAATATTGAGCATTTTACTCATAAAAGCTGGCTTCAACTATTAAGCATGTTTCACACAGAACTATAAACCTGTTCTGAGACTCAGTGGAATGCCACATCAACTTTAATCATCAAGTTATTAAGAAAACTTAGAGCAACATGTTAAAGATGGGGGAAAGGGGTGGGAAATAAGGACCATATCCTCTGTGTTATATCAATTTTCACAAGGTGCTGTAAAACAATATTGCAGGATGGAGCAGGAAATACAGGGAGAGAATGATTCACAAGGAGGTGGAGGTAAATGAAGAAAAGAGGGGAAAAAAAAAGATTCCACATGCATATCTCTTAATGGATACAGGAATTCAAGATTCCTCATCTCCTGAGGAAACAACAGGCCAGTTCAGCAGTACTCCTTTATTCCCAATTAATAGTTAGTAAGAATAGCAAAACTTTTTTTTTTTTTTTCCTGGCATAAATATATGAATGCTTCTTCACCGGCAGCTTGAAATTTTATATATGATGAACTAGTATAGTAGATGTAATTAACTACTCTTACTTCATGTGTGATAAAGGCAAGGAAAACCCCAGTCACAGGAAGGCTGTTTTACAGACTTCTGGAAGAGTCTGAAAGGTCATGCAGTCAACAGACCTAGAGATGCACTGAAATGAAACACAAGGGAGAGTGTTTTGTGTTGGATCCTACATGTGCACCTGTTGTATGTTATTCTGAGCAAACACCCATGAGAAATGACTGGGAATATATAGGGTGAACTGGAATTAGCATAGGAGTGGGTTTGCATCTCAGGAGCATTACTAGGTGAGAGGACTGATGCTGGAGTGAAAATAGTTGAAGCTATTGGGTATGAAACATAGCAATGAAAATGAAACAGAGAGCATTAAAAGATAATCAAATGTATTTGTAAAAATTACCATGTTATTTTTACGTGATGCCAAAAATCCACAAAAAAATTCCTTGTCATTGGTATTAGACTGTCTGCTGACTTGAAACTGTCCTCATCCAAAGGAGAAGAAAAAAAGAAAAAAAAAATCTAATATGATAATCTTAATTTTTAGTATAATTCCCAGTATAAATTATAACTAAAGTTTCACTTCAAAGTGTTTTATCAAAAAGATCAGAAGAAAGTATAACCAAAATGAAATTCTATTTCACTTTTCCCACCTGAATATCTGATAAATTCAACCTAAAGAAAAATGTGATTATATCAAAAGTCATTTTTTTAGTGAACAGTTTGCATAACATAGTGTTTTCCTCTTCTTATTGCATGAGATAGAAGAAATATAGTTTCACTTTAAAATCACCTTTTTCTTGCAAAATTCTTTTTTTTTTTTTTAATTCTAATTACATTTGGAATTGTTATGACTGGAGATGGTCTAAATCTCAGCTATTAGAATCCAGTTATATAATTCTTTAAAGCACTTAACAAACAGTTAATAAGACAAAGGCTCCAAAAGCTGAAATTAAATTTGACAGAATTGCTTATGGGATCCTTAGAATTCAAATCACTGTTAAGGTTTCATAGTGTAGTTTGTAAGTTACCTACAAGCTTTAAAGTGATCTGCAGTATAACAGCTCATACACACCGGGTTTTAATTCCAATAGCTACAAGTTTACTACTTTTGGGCTTGCTACTTTGCCATGCGGTCTCTCCTGAAGAGTCTTAAAGCTGTTACTAAGGACTGTTGTGGTTTAACCGGCAGGCTAAACACCACACAGCTGTTCGCTCACTCCCCCGCCTCCTCAGTGGGATGGGGGAGAGAATTGGGAAAAAAAAAAAGTAAAGTTCATGGGCTGAGATAAAGACAGTTTAATAGGACAGAAAAGGAAGGGATAATAATAGTAGTAATAATGATAAAAGAATATACAAAATAAGTGATGCAAAATGCAATTGCTCACCACCCGCCGACCGACGCCCAGCCTGTCCCTGAGCAGCGGTCACCACCCCTCAGCCAATTCCCCTCAGTTTACACACTGATCATGACATCGTTCCATATGGTATGGAATATCCCTTTGGTCAGTTTGGGTCAGCTGTCCTGGCTGTGCCCCCTCCCAGTTTCTTGCTGGCAGGGCATGAGAAGCTGAGAAGTCCTTGACTAGTGTAAACACTGCTTAGCAACGACTAAAACATCAGTGTGTTATCAACATTATTCTCATACTAAATCCAAAACACAGCACTATACCAGCTACTAGGAAGAAAATTAACTCTATCCCAGCTGAAACCAGGACACACTAGAGCTCAAATTAGTCTTGAGCAGGAGGAACAAGGCTCAAGAAGGCTAATACTGCTAAGCATAACTGGGATTAAGGTGAATTTTAGGTATCTGTTTCCAAAATTGCAACCTTCAAAACCTCTGCTTTGTTGTATCTTAACTACAGAGCCCCTTCAACTCCTCAGACACTTCAGTTTGAGATTCACATTTTCCAGGTGCACATGAAGTTCTTCTGCACATAGAAATATTACAGTTTTGTCATGGCTCAATGACTTTCATGCTGAGGCTTTGTGAGGAAACATCAGAGACGGGAAACACAAACTGTTCAGTTCAATAGACATTCCACTTCAATATTGCAATTAAAAGTAGCTACCTAGCAATTTTTCAAAATTACTTGTTCTAAACAGCAGAAAGCCAAGATGAAAACAGTAACTTGAAAATCAGCTGAACCTCACCCAAATCTGAAATGCAGTCATTCCTTAGCTAACATGTCCTGATGGGTGGAAAAGTTACTGCACATACATTTTCATACTGTTTCTGTCTGAAAACAACAATTTCTAAGAATACACATTTCCAAATAAATGGATCCAGAAATGTTTACCACAGTTATTAAATTTGTAGTATTATTCTAATGTGTTTAATTTTCAGGCTTTTTAAGACTATACATCCTCAGCCCTTAGAGGTACCATAGCTGGGTCCGATTTTCTGCATGAAAGATAACCCACTGCAAGACTGTACTTTGACTAGATCTCAGAAATACTCATAAGTAAGCACTAAATTGGCTCTAGAGATAAAAATTTCTATATGTTGTGGTATATTAAACTGAAACATTTCATTTTAATTAGAAATTAGTGTTTAAGTCAAATATAAGACAGAGTAACAGAGAGATCTGTCTTGCTTTAAAAAGTTAAACACAAAAGTGTTAGAATTAAAGTATAAAAACCAAATCAAGTTATATGTGGAATTTGAAATAAGGAACAACCAAAAGTAAGTAAAAGTGGCTTATAAATTATAATAGTGGATATCCCATGAGGGGAAAAAAAAAAAAAAAGAGCAAAGAAGCAGAAATATCGTAAATGGATTTTTAAAAAGTTATTTCATTTAAATCCAGTTATCCAGAACACATTTTTAAGTCCTTTTAACAACAAAATGCTTTTTGTTTTTAAAAATCAGAGCACAGCACTGCCTCTGTACCTTGAAAATATTAATTGCTGATGATACTAAAGGAAGCTTCATAAAGTATTGTAAAGAATGGCCTATCAGAAGTGTTTAGGCATATAGTTTTTCACACTGGCCAGTTTGAAGGGTGCAGTCTATCTCCCCATCTGTTTGCTTTGGTTTCTGTTGTTGTTTTGGTTTAGCTTGTTTTTTGGTTTGGTTGGCTGGTTGGTTGGTTGCTTTTTCACTTGTGATTTATAATCTGGTACAATGACAGTAAGGTTTTAGGTGACAGATCTGTGTTCTACAATTCTTCCATGATGAGCAAATTTGGGTTCTCACCTTGAAATGTTACAGAACAGAAATATTTAGTTAATAGGTAGAATCAGTTCTGTGTTAGTAAGCTCATTGGCCTTTTCAGACTTACATTATTTTGGGTCTTCTCTCTGCCATTATCCTAGTCCTATGTAGGGAATTTCTCTGTAGGGCCAAAGAAATATTAAAATTTCCCTCCAGAAAATAAAAGATAGTGAAAATGTACACGGGGGCAGTGAGAAAGTAGGATACCCAGCTGTTACTTTAAGGACTCTGTTTTCAAGAAGAGCATGGACCATTTCTTGTAATTAATCTTTTTGTAAATTTAAGCTTAATTCAACAAATAGCTTGATGGGAAAGAGGGGGAAAAAGGCAATTTAGAAAAGTAAAATGTTTTTATTTTGATATTTTCCGATTTTTCCCTGAAAAATAATAATTTGTTTTGAGACAGGTTAATATAATCTGAAACATTTTCAAAAAGTTCAGATTCAAGATTGGTATTTGGAAGATTCATTGCAGAAAGAAAAATTTGTCAACTTAAAAAAAAATTGTCTAAGGTTTTTCAATGTAAACGTTAAGAAAGTCACTTCTGCCCAGTTCCTTTAGGAGTCTAATATAATTAAGTAGAAGTGAGTAAATATTTTATAAAATTATGTGTCACTGGTGGTTTCCAAAAAGGTGCATGACCCTTTCTTTTTGAATCATCAGGAGATTTAGAGTTAAATGCACAGCTACTGGAGGCACAACCAAGATGTGACATCGCTGTTGTACTGATGAGCATGAGAATGGGAGGCAGGTTGTGGCAAAGGATTTTTGTAAAAGTTAAGAATTTAAGAGGAAGTGGTCACATTTTGCAATATTGTCCTATTTCAACTTGAGTAAACACCTAAAAGTTAAAAGCTTCTCTGAATTAAAATAATTTCATTATTTACTAGTGCTTGTAAATCTCAGCGCTATATTAACTTGTGCTCAAAAGGAAAGTAAAGAATATCAGATGACTGTGCCAGTTAGAAAACATCTGTTATTAAATAAAAGTTTTGAAGCCTGATTACTACTTAAGTGTGGCCAGCTGAGAATATTGTGACATGTTTCTGTTTATGGTTAATATTAAGTATTAGCCCTGCTAAATCCTTTACGTAAAGCTGGTAAGGTACTAGTACTAGATGATTTACTTTTAACTTCCTAGAAATCTACCCTGTCACTTTAATGTCAAGGTCCCTGTTTATAATTCCTACTAGAACAGACTCTTTACAAAGATAAACCTTTATCTGATGTTTACTTACTTAGCTCCCTTTTTATCTTGAGCGTTTACACAGCAGATTTTGCAGTCAATAAGTATTTTTGGCAAGACAGACATATGTAGTAACTGGATTTCTTAATGTATGTTGTTTTACTTTGCTCAACTGTAAAATGTGAAAACAAATGTTATTATTTTGTGATCATAATGAAAAGTAAGGCACTGAAATCACCTGCATTAAGACTCTTAAGATTTTAAAATTTTTACTTATCTTTTCCTAAAACTTCCTTTCAGCTTTTAAATCTACTCGTGCCTTGTACTATTATTGCAAGTCTATGAAATTATGTAGTCTAACCTTCAAATTAAAGCAAGGTCTGGAGAGCAAGAAAAGAACAGTGAATATTGTATCTTTAAATCATTTCTCCCAGAGCCAGTCCGAAAATAAATCAGCTTGTGTATCAACTGTTTAGATTTTATCATCTGGTAACAACCTGCCAATGTGCTTATGTTTTACATTTCTCCGAGCGCACTGACTTGGTTCTCTCAGAGTACCCAATTTTCATACAAAGCCAATGGAAAGAAGTGCCTTTGGAAGCTTCTGGAGGAGTATGCTCTCCACTAAGCTAAAGTATTTATATAGACTCCGGAGGAAGATTTTCAAAGGCACCTGTCTCTGTCTATGGAAAGGGTAAGATGGTGATGCAGGGGGACAGGTTTATGAGGCAACCTAAAATGTATATACAAGCTAAGAGACAAAGCCAGGTGAGCCAGACCCTGTCCAGTCCTCAAAATGCTTCTCCATATGTCACCCCATTTACAAGTTCTGCTATAACATTTGTCAGACAAGATGTAACAGAATGTGCGTGAGATCTGGGTGGCTAATATCAGTTACTCGAAGTATTGATCATCCCCAGAACACAGATGGCCTCTCAATTTTTTGATGATTGGGTTATCAAGTTACTTTCAGGTACCTTCTTACTACAGTATCTTACCCTGTTCTCTGTGGAACAACCTAACCATATATAAAGTTAGAGTCAACTCAAGCGAAACAGTGAACTTATAATACATACTTTTTAACACATACATAATGTCGAGTGGTGTTATAAGTAATCCTGCAATCTTTTTAAGTATCAAAAACTATAAAGCCAAGGCAGACATTTATCCCAGTAAGACTAAGTTTTTCCATAATGAATTTGCATTTAGATTTTTATTTAAAGCCAAAGAAAATCAGAAACTAAATATTATTGAATATTATTATTGTTGTATGAGATTTAACAAGTCTAAGTGCCGGGTCATGCACTTGGGTCATAACAACCCCATGCAACACTACAGGCTTGGGGAAGAGTGGCTGGAAAGCTGCCCAGAGGAAAAGGACCTGGGGAGTGTTGGTTGACATCTGACTGAATATGAGCCGGCAGTGTGCCCAAGAAGGCCAATAGCATCCTGGCTGGTATCAGAAAGGCCAGCAGGAGTGGGGAAGTGATCATGCCCCTGTACTCGGCCCTGGTGAGGCCGCACCTCGAATCCTGTGTTCAGTTTTGGGCCCCTCACTACAAGAAGGACATTGAGGTGCTGGAGCGTGTCCAGAGAAGGGCAACGAAGCTGGTGAAGGGCCTGGAGCACAAGTTTTATGAGGAGCGGCTGAGGGAACTGGGACTGTTTAGTCTGGAGAAGAGGAGGCTGAAGGGAGACCTCATCGCACTCTACAACCACCTGAAAGGAAGTTGTAGTGAGGTGGGTGTTGGTCTCTTCTGCCAAGTAACTAGCGATAGGATGAGAGGAAATGGCCTCAAGTTGCACCAGGGGAGGTTTAAATTGGATAACAGGAAAAAATTCTTCACCGAAAAGGTTGTCAAGCATTGGAACAGGCTGCCCAGGGCAGTGGTTGAGTCACCATCCCTGGAAGTGTTTAAAAGACGGTGTTAGGTTTACTGTTGGACTTGATGATCTCAAAGGTCTTTTTCAACCTAAATAATTCTATGATTCTATGATTCTATTAAATCTCTTTCACAACCAAGATGTTCTCTTCATCATCATTTTCAGTATTTCTGGTGTATTTGTACTTTTGGTTTTGTGCTACAGCTATCACTGTTACCTGCATGCCTTGAAATAAAAATAAGTAAAAGTTTAATCATTCTTCCCTGTACTAACTGAAGGGCCAGATATCTAATACATACATCATAGCTATTAATATGTCACTAACTTGTGTAGTAGAATGTGATGACCTCTACACCCTAGACCCTCACAGGTTTCTTCTAATCCTGCCAAAAAATGTCTGCCACTGTTTCTGTTAGCAACCTGACCAAAAATAGGTCATGGTTTCCTGGACTGTGCCCCCAGTTTTCTTCTTCATGGACATCATGGGCTGGTTTCTTTCTTTCTCTCGCTTTCATTACAGAATTGACTTAGAAATGTTTGGGTTCTTCAATTTTAAGCACATCTAGTGAAGTCTGTGAGCTACAATCATAACTATCCATTGTATATTTCCTACTGTAGTGGTTTAACCTGGCAGGCA
>NW_009211358.1:0-5247 GCF_000690835.1 Fulmarus glacialis | reverse complement strand
TCGAGCTGGCCCTGCCCAATCCAAACCCTCACGAACTGTAGAGGGGGATAAAGTCCTGTCGTGCACATAAGAAATATGCTGGGGAACACAGTCTGGGTTATTCCTGCCTCTGGCAAGGGAAAACCCATTCGTGGGATTGCTTTTGCTCAAGGACCTGAGTGTACTTGGTGGGTAATGCGAAAGGATGGAGAAGTCCAGTGTGTACCTCAAGGGGATTTGATTTTGGTAGAAAATAGGCAATGAACTGGATTGTATGATGTTAAGTACTATATAATAGCGTATGTCACCACTTCTACAGTTACTATATGTCATATCAACGGTATTGCAGTAAGAATCACCCAGATTAAGGAAGAAGGAACTCTAATGAAACCGAGCAAAGTGCAATGATGATAGAACTGGACGAGCACCCAGAACTGGCCTCAGCATGCAACAGTCCAACAACACACACCATCTCTCCTGCCCTGAAAGACTGTTATGACAGATTAAGCCCAAAGTCATGGACTAGATGAACTCAATGGACATTTCAGAGGGATGGCCCATGGACTAAGGGAATGATATCTCTGTGTGTGTATATATCAAAAGGCAGGAAACGTGCTGATGACTAATTGGAATGTATTGGAAAATGTGAGACCTGGGCATGATGTAGATGGTATAGAATAAGGGGTGGATACTGTCCTGGTTCTGGCTGGGACAGAGTTAACTTTCTTCCCAGTAGCTTGGGGGATGTGCTGTGTTTTGGGTTTGGTATGAGAGGAGCGTTGACGGCCCATTGATGCTTTGGGTGTTGCTGGGTGGTGCTTGCAGCAGGGGGAGCACAGCTAGGGTTGTTGACCCAGCTGGCCAATGGGGTATTCCATACCATGTGACATCATGCTCAGTATAAAAAACAGTTGTGTGGGGGGGCTTGCCCCCGGTTTGTGGCACGCGATCGGCGGTCGGTGAGCAAGTTGCATTGTGCTTCGAGCGGAGCGAGCATCTCGTGGGGTTTATTTGGTGGCTGGGGTTAAACCATGATACTATGAAAACCAATAATCTTCCTTTTATTATATTATAAAACAAACTGTACTAAACACATATTTCCTTTAAAATAAAAGATACTGTTCTTTTTGCATTTTCCTAGTAAAACCAACTTCATTAGTTTTATTGCACCATTTTTACTCATTAAAATTTAATAACATTTGTTGATGTATTTGGTGGCTGGGGTTAAACCATGATACTATGAAAACCAATAATCTTCCTTTTATTATATTATAAAACAAACTGTACTAAACACATATTTCCTTTAAAATAAAAGATACTGTTCTTTTTGCATTTTCCTAGTAAAACCAACTTCATTAGTTTTATTGCACCATTTTTACTCATTAAAATTTAATAACATTTGTTGATGAAGCAAGGGAAGCTAACTAAATTTTTAAATAATTCAGTAATAACTTACTCCCTCTAATATATGAAGGTGCTACATTGCTTTCTGAGCATTTAACATTTTGAGCTGAATTCCTAAAGGCCCTTCAAATTTTAGTAGGTTCCCTTGAATTCATTTAACTACGACGTTTTATCCTTCATTTGAGGTTCACTTTGTGGCTGGATGAGTTTTCAGAGGGAAAGAAAAATTGAAAACTTTAATGTTCTGTTCCTGTCATTGCCCAGACTCCAAATGCAATTGTGGATCTCTCCATATTGGCTAAGTGTGGAAAAGGAGTCACATCCCCTTTTCTTGTATTAATTGATGAGATCATTGGTGCTTGTGGTCCACATACTAAAATAATTCTTTACAGTGGAATTTTCAGAGGAGGAGGACATCAGCATATCTTGATTAAAAGGAAAGGGTCTGACATCACCAAAGCCCTCCTACTTTCCTGCAGCATGTAGAAAGAAAATAAAGTTGTGGAAAGAAACAATGTTCTGGTCCAGTCAGACTATTTGAAACTATTTTTGGCCTCCTTGAGCTTCAGAGTTAGTTCTTAAAGAATGTCTTTACAGGCAGTCAGAACAAGGTCTAGGGTAAGAAATAAGTACATGTTCTCACATGCTAAGGGAAACTTGTCACTGGCGGAACTTGGTTGTGATGGTGATGAGTGGGCTCTTTGTCACCAAGTCATTTACACTGATCAGGATGTCTTCCTAAAAGAGATACGCTAGCCTCACAAAGCATTTACTGAAAGACTGTTGCATGGACTTTACTCAGGAGAGAGACTTTGTTGATTTTCAGGGTGACAATTGGCTATTAACATTTTGCGATCGTGAAAATGGCAGCTCAGGTGGTATAATCTGCCCATTAGAGTATTTCTGGCAGACCGATAAGTATTGTTGGCATTTGTGGGAGGTGCAGGAAGAGCATCTAGTGCTCCGTGGAGAGTTCTGGTCAAAGATGAACTTGGAGAGGACTTGATGAAAGAGGGACTGTGTGGATGACGGGGAGGTGGAGGACTCCATGAGGGGCAACAACAAGAGCCTCACCAATTTGGTCTGGCAAAACAAAGACTGGGGAAACACCATCTAACTTTGTAAACATCTGAGATAGAGCAGCACCCGAGCATGAGAAAAGCCATCGAAGTCAAAGGGCCAAGCTGTTACGAAAACAGGAGGTTTACCATGAATTTTTGAAGTGCAGAAATTAGGAGGAGGTTCCTGCTATCTCAGTGGCAGGTTTCAGGAATGGTCATCCAGTGCAAGTAGTTGGGGCAAAGAAACAAGATAGTTCTAGCGGGGAGCTTTTTAGACCTTTGAAGAAAATCCTTTGAGATGGGGCTGTCAGTAGGAGGGTGTTGCCCTTCAAAAGAAAGTCTCTTTCAGGTTCACGTTCTCTATAGTCATGACTCCTTTTGGCCTAAAAACTGTCATGTCCAGGGTGTATACAAGGCAATATTGCTCATTTGCTCACAATGAAATCTTAATGTGAATCCAGATTGAAGTCTAAGAGAGGGTAGCTGCATTCCTACCACAGCTTTGCTGCTGTTAGCAGCTTTCTCATTGTTTTGCTCCACTGTTGCACACCATCTCCAGAAGTGATATTGCAGCCTTCAGATTACTGATTGACTGGCACTGTGACAACACTCCCATAATTATGGTCTTCTGTGGGCGATAATAGTTTTTGAAATGGTATCATAGCTTAATGATTCAGCAAAACTCACTAGGATTTTATAGATACCTGGGGTTACAGATGTGTAGCAGGTGCTTCTATTCCAGCTCATTTCACTTTGCAGCAGTAACACAGAGTCTATACTAAAAATGTTGTTTCTTTGAACCAATTTGCTCAGTTGAACCAATGTTTTCACTAAGAAAACATGTCACACATGCATTTATTTTAAACAGACTTTGAATGTTCATAGCTTCAAGAAGTTTAGTAACATTGGGATTTCTGGAGAATAAATAAGAACATAGTTCATTTTCTCTCCTAGCTGTCAAATGATGCAAATATAGCTTGGAATTGTGCAATGATTTTAAAGGAAATAGATTGTCCACAGATCAACTTTTTAGTGGAATGGAATTAGCTTATGTCCAAATTTACACTATCCTTTAGTGCAGTTGGTTATTTAAGGTGATGCTTGCTATTTTCTTATACTTAAAAGGATTCTGTTAAACAAAGAGCTTCTTCGGGATTTGTGTTTATCTTCTGGCTCTTTAAAGGAATTCATTAAGGTATGTAAGAGAAATAAGAGTAGTCTCTCTACTTAGCATCTTCAAATAAGAAGTTATGCACAAATACACCATAGTGGTTAAAAAAGGGCAATGCAAGATGTTTTCAAAAAGACCTACTTACTCAATTAACTCCCTTTTTTCAGGGTTGATGAGCTGATAAACCTAAAACTTCCCAACTTTGGCACTTCCATGTTTTTAACGTTTGCCTGTGTATGCTGTTAGCTGCACCGTAATCTGTTGTGCTGTTTGTTTATAGGGCTTGGGTTCCAGGATTTGGGCAGGATTTGCACCGTGACAAGTGTACTTTTTCACTTTATGTAAAGCAAATAGGAATGAAAATCGAGGTATGTGTTTTTGTATCTGATTAATAAAGATTATGTTGTGTAAGCTTATCACACTTGTTATGTTGCTATAAATTGGGCACTGTTCTAACCCACTTACCATTTTTTAATCAGATTATAACAATACAAGGCTGTTATATTAACTGGCAAAATGGACTCTATTTGCTGGGCCTGAAGTTAGTTCCCTGGAGTCTGACAAACACTTCTAAATTAAAGAAAATGAAACGGTAAGAATTCAGAGGGACTCAAAGGCATTCTGCTTACATTATTTGAAGCCAGTGGCAAATTAACAATTGCCTTTCTGGCATGCGGGACAAGTACTGTGCTATTCTATGTATTGTATTCTAGAGTATAAATATCTCGGTAATTTTAACAAGTAGTTACTTAATTTCCATGCAGGCAGTGTTAGGCCTTCATCAGTGCTTTTGAGTACGCTCTTTATCTTCTATCTGTTTAGATAAATCCAAAGTCTTGTGCACTCTGGCTATCCTCTGAGGGTGTTAAAGTGACATTTGAAGTGACATTTTCATTTCTATGAATACAAGACATGGCAAAGAGTCTATAGGTGGCAGCCACTTTCAGCCTAGAAGGGTCTTCCACAATAAGTCTTCAATGAAACATAAAGTATTAACACAGTTGTGATGCTGAAATGGCTGTGACACCATAAAAACTGAAGAATTAAGTCATAAACTCTATGGCTCTCACCTCAGGCTTTTCATTTTCATTATGAAGAGACACCTTGAATTAAAATAGTTTGAAATGGACCTCTTCTATGTCCAGAAGAGTAGATCATCTGGAACCAATGACTACTAGTCCCCTGGATATTGTTACTGCCAAACCTTTCAGACTGAACTCTGGGTCTCTTCAGAGTGTATTTTACAGCTGACTGCTAATACAGTCATTGCTTTGTCTATGGTCCAGATCCAGGGCTTTCTACTGAAATGTCCAACGAAGCTCATAAAGGGTGTACAGATGCATTTGGTGGTGATTCTTCCAAGCACAGCAGCAACTTTATGTATTGGCTTGGTAGTGCAGAAATGTTTTATTCAGCATTATTAATGAAAACATGTATTTTGACTGATTTTCGTCTGTTTTCCTGTTAGTTAAGAAAGAAAATTTTTATACTTTTGAATCAGGAATTAAAGGTCTCATCTGCAAAGACTCATGCCTCTCCCAAATGGCTGTAACCTGGCACAACAAAATCAAAGCCTAAAACTAAATAATTTTCTTTTTTCCTAGCATACTGTCGTGGTTTAACCTGGCAGGC
>NW_009211357.1:7732-8460 GCF_000690835.1 Fulmarus glacialis | reverse complement strand
TGGTTGCGTGGCGCTCGTGATACCCGCTGCAGTCGTCTCATGGGATTATATCAAGCGGCAGAGTAAATATGTGGCCTGCGTCGCTGCGGTTTGCTTAATCCGTAATCTCTGTCATTAGTGCTGGGTGGGAAGGGGAGGATGAGATCCTCGCCCCTTTCCACTGGGCAAACAGGCATGGAGACGTGTCGGCATCCAGATGGGGTTTGGCAGAGGGAGGTGAAGTGGCTGGGGGGGGGTCGGGCGTGGGCCGGGTGGTTTTTTGGGGGGGGGAACACACTGATGCTCGGGGAGCACCGCTGGGCTCCGGGGATGTGCAAGAAAACCTTTGCGGCCGTCATCCCACAACACTCGGTGCTCTCTGGGCGCTCCAACGCGGGGTCTAAGCCACCAGCACTTGGCATGGTCCGTATGAGAGAGACCTTTTCCCAATCCCGCTCCCCGCTCTGTCCCCCTCCTGCCTCGCAGACGTCCCCGAGTGGAATTTCGATGGCTCCAGCACGGCGCAGGCGGAGGGCTCCAACAGCGACATGTTCCTGGTGCCCGTCCGCATGTTCAGGGACCCTTTTTGCCTGGACCCCAACAAGTTGGTGCTCTGCGAAGTGCTGAAGTACAACAGGAAACCTGCAGGTAAGCACCTCCAGCGTGCACCCCCTGGCTCCCGAGGGTCACCCCCTTATTATTTAGGGTGCCACATCTCCAAGGGGCTGCTCGCTCTGGACCGCTGGCAC
>NW_009211357.1:6996-7676 GCF_000690835.1 Fulmarus glacialis | reverse complement strand
GGCGGTTGTTTGCAGGAACCTGTTTTAGCGGCGCAGGGCGAGAAGAGCAGCGAGACGTGGAGCTCGCGGCGCTCGCCAACTCAAGCGTGCCGAAGGCGTCACCCGGTTTTTGAGCCCGAGTGCACCCAGCCCCCGGGGCTGCGGGGTTACAGCAGGGGAGCTGGAGCTGGAAGAGGGGGGGGGTTTAATGCGCCGGGTTCATGGCCGCTCCCCTCATTGATGGGTGGCTGTACAAAAGGAAGGAGAAGGTGCTGGGACAGCGCGGGCGCGGGCTGGCTTGGGGTGACCTTTTGCAAGTGGCCCCAGAGTGTGCCGGCGCTCAGTCTTATCTCTGCAGGCAGAATTCTGCAGTCCCGGTGTCTGTCCTGTCTGTCTGATAAAGCCCCAGACGGAGGAGAGGGAGCTGGTTTGCAGGGACACGCCGAGGGGCTCCCAGAGGGGTTATTTGCCAGCAAACAACCGGTTATTTGCCAGTAAAGCAGGGTCAGGTCCCCGCTGGGTGCGTGGGGGGAGGGAGACGGCTTCTGCGGGGTGATGCACACATCTGCCTGGGAGAGGAGGGGCTGCGGGCAGCGATGGTGAAAGACGGGGCTGGTTCCTCTTCAAACAGCGTCATGCCTTTCAGCCGCGGGGCAAGCGCCTTGGTTGAGATTCCTGTACAACAGGTCCTCCCCCCGAAG
>NW_009211357.1:2640-6562 GCF_000690835.1 Fulmarus glacialis | reverse complement strand
TCAGCCGCGGGGCAAGCGTCTTGGGTGAGATTCCTGCCCAGCAGCTCCTCCGCCGGAGCAATTTGTAACGAGAGCCCCTGGGCCTGGAGCTCCTGGGGCTGGAGCTGGGGCAGAGAGCTCAGCCCAGAGCCCTGCGACACCCCGCAGGCAAGAGGGGTGCACCCTCCGCCTCTTCCCAGGGTGGGTCTCTGTGGATGTTAAGGGCTGTGTGGGCTCCGGGGGGGAACTGCCTTCCCCCCCTTCGCCCGTCAGTGCAAGGGAGATGTCACGGCTCCGCTCCAGCCCCACACCCTGGGCTTTTTGTTGTAGCTGCTCTTTTATTGCGATTTAAAGGTAGAATGTGCTGCCTGTCTCTGTGACAACAGGTTTTCAGCCTTGCTGTTTCTGTCTAAACCCTCACTCCCCTTGCCTGGCACGTTGTCCCATGTCAGGATGGTTCTCTGATAGTTCTATCTTCCTGGCAAAGCCCCAGTTGCCCTGAGCCCCCCTGCCACCACAAAGGGCCAAGGGAGGGCCAGCCAGCCTGGGTGCTAACCAAAACCACGGAGGAGGAGAAAGATAGGGATAATTAAGCTGAGGCTGGTAGAAAGAGGATGGAGGTGAAGTAGTGATGGGAGATGTATAGTCCCTGTTCCCAGATCTGCCGGATGCCTGTAGGACGGAGCTGGGGTATGGCTCCTGGTCTTGGTGTGTAAGAGGAGGATGTTCATGGACCATCAGTGCTGGTTTGGGGGCTAGGCTAATTAAACCTCCTTGGCCTGTGGCCTGATGCTGTGGCAATGGAGTAGCTCTGCAAGGAGGAAACCGGTGAGCAGAGGGTGTTGCAGGAAGGGGGGTTCCTTAAGGCTTCTCTGGGAAGTGCTTGGCAGTGGTGGAGTCTTGACCTCGGAGCGGGACGGAGCGGAGCATGGCGGGCACTTGCCCATGGTGCGGGTCTAACCCAGACCTCTCTGCTCCCAGAGACCAACCTGAGACACACGTGCAAGAAAGTCATGGACTTGGTTAAGGACAGCCACCCCTGGTTCGGGATGGAACAGGAGTACACGTTGCTGGGCATCAACGGTCACCCCTACGGCTGGCCCGACAACGGCTTCCCCGGCCCACAGGGGAAGTGCTCCCTCCCTTCCCCAACCCAAATGCTCCCCTCGGCTCCCACCCTGCTGCTTGGGAGGTGCTGCCCGGCAGCAAGCATCCCGTCCCCAACCTCAGATGCAGCTTTCCCATCGCGGCTGACACCGGGCAGGAGCCGGGATGAGGTTAGGAGCTGTTTGCCGAGAGCGCCGGGTGTCCCGCAGCTCATGTGAGCCGGCCGGCAGTGCCGCTCCCGCCAGACCCCGGTTGCACAAACAGCTCAGCTGCACGACTTGTTTGGCAAGGGCTGGAGAACTCGGCTGAGAAAACCTCCTCCCCATGGCTGTTTGGGAAAGGGCCGGCACATCATGCCCTCCTGCAGCGGCGAGCGAGCCCCAGCGCCTCAGCTGCCTCCTGGGAGAGGGCCAGGGGTTTCCCAACCTGACTTCATCAGCCTTTTGTGGGGACTGGCTGCTTTCAACATCTCCTTTCCCCCAGGCGGGGTGAAGATCTTCGTCTGACCTGCTTGAATGAGGAAGAGCCCTATAAAACCCGTGGCGAGTTGAGTTTTCTAGCCACGAACAATGTCGGCTGTTGTCAGAACAATCTCAGACGCTTGATGTGCTCAGGAGGGTCAGCGAGGTGCCGCAGGGCAGACCAAGCCAAGCTTTCCTTATCTCCCGGCCACCTCCCAGTTGATGCATGACAAGTCCTGTTTAACTGCCTAGATAAGGCTGAGGTTGCACAGATTAATTGCTCATGCTGCTGGTCCTGGACTAGGGGTTGGTGGCTCGATGCACTGTGGAGGGCAACACCATTTAATTCCCATAAATCCTCTGCAGATGATGGCTGGTACCTGGGAGTGGTGGGATTATGCTGCAGTGCTGCTGTTGCTCCCAAAAGCTTTACTTGGGTGGTGACTCCTCTTTCCTTTCCAGGCCCCTATTACTGCGGGGTTGGGGCAGATAAGGTGTACGGGCGTGATATCGTGGAGTCCCACTACAAGGCATGTCTCTACGCGGGGGTGAAGATCTGTGGCACCAATGCAGAGGTGATGCCCTCCCAGGTACGTGTGGACAGCCCCGCGCAGCCCCTGTTTCCAATGATGGATACGAGTTATCGTGAAGCTGGAATAACCCAGCAACTCCCAGCTCCTCTGGGATGCCAAATCCAGCGGCTCCCCACATCGGTTTTGTCTCGATAGGAGCAGTTGCACTGCTAGGATGAAAATGTACATGTTTGATTTTCTCCTAACTCACCCCAGCATGCAAATCCCTGCTTTTTGGGGCAGGCAAGCGAAATCAAATTTGCAGTGAGCTCCTTGGACAGCTCAGCCTGGGCTCTGGCAGCCCGTGCGGAGCTGGGTGCTCCCCTGTGCTTTCCTTCCCCCGCGGAGCAGGGACGCAGGGGACAGCGTGAGCCGGGACGGGCTGCGGGAGCAGCATGTGGAGCGACGGGTGTCTGCATCCCGCTCCTCTACCCCAGGAGCTGGGAAGCTCGGGTGGGACATGGCCTTGGGGAGCGGTCAGGGGGGATTTAGGTTTATTTAGGAGTTAGCCAGAGGGAGTCCCTGATTGCATTAGGCAGGTGGCCAGACTGACCGACGGTGATTTGGCCCTGCAGCCTGCGAATCGCTGACTCTCCCGCTGCTGATGTGGCAGCGATAAGCAGGGGGCTTATCTGCAGTGCAGCTGAGGCAGGACTTTTAACGACCCTGCTGTTTGCCCTGACTTTTTTAGGGTCTTTCTTGGCTGCTTTCTGCATCCTGGGCTCGGGCTCGGCCAGGCCATGCCAGCAGCCGTAAATGCGTCACCCCCTGCTTAGTCACCCTGGGTGGCGCAACCCGGGCTCCAGCCGGGGAGGGAGCAGAGCAGCTCCGGGGAGGACTAACAGGCTCCTCGTTAGTCCCGTGCCCTGTTTGCAGTGTGGGTTGGGGGATCCTGCACGCCAGCACCAGCCTCAAAGGCAGGCGTGGTGCTTATTTACCTCCGTTTTGATTAAAAACCCTCTGATTTGCTCTATTTAGTCATGAGCAGTTTATTCCAATTTTTTTGCATGCCAAAGCTGTCCTGTTGCTTAACTCGATGCTCCTCATCCTCATTGCTGGTTCCCAAGGGGTAAAGCGCAGCCGTACCCCAGGCTGGCAGCCCTCGCTTGGGGGGGTGGCAGGGATGTGATGGCTGGGGAGGCACGAACTTGCCCGTCCTCACCGGTGCATCCACTCGCCCCTTCCAGTGGGAATTCCAGGTGGGCCCGTGCGAAGGCATCGAGATGGGGGATCACCTCTGGATGGCTCGGTTCATCCTCCACCGCGTCTGCGAGGACTTTGGGGTTGTGGCTACTCTGGACCCCAAACCAATGACTGGCAACTGGAACGGCGCTGGGTGTCACACCAACTACAGCACCGAGGAGATGCGGAGAGAAGGGGGTCTTAAGTGAGTCCTCGGGGGGTCCCTGGGATGTACCCGGGAGGTTTGGGGTGTCCTAGGCTGTTCGGCAGCTCCCCGTAGCATATGTGTCTCCATACCTGGGTGGCTGCACCAGGCAGGGCTGGGGCTGTCCCAGCTCATTTTATTTTAAAAGCAGCTGGTCGTATGAGAGTGTCCCCTGGGCTGCCCTTGTCCCTACACAGAAAGAGGGGGTGACAGCCTTCCTGGCCATGGGAACACCCCCCCAAATGGACCTAATGACAAACCCAACCCCATTCTCCTCTCCCATAGACACATTGAAGCTGCCATCGAGAAGCTGAGCAAGCGGCATGACTACCACATCTGCGTCTACGACCCACGGGGTGGCAGGGACAACTCCCGGCGGCTCACCGGCCACCACGAGACGTCCAACATCTTTGAGT
>NW_009211357.1:1974-2579 GCF_000690835.1 Fulmarus glacialis | reverse complement strand
CGCAAGGACGTCTACGGCTACTTTGATGATCGGCGGCCGGCAGCCAACTGCGACCCCTACGCGGTCACCGAGGCCATCATGAGGACGACAGTGCTCAACGAGACCGGGGTGGAGACCAAGGACTATGCTGACCACTGAGGTCGCGGGGTGGGTGGAGATTTTTGTTTCTACAGTAGCTTCTCACGTGGGATTTGTGCCCGTGTGGTGTCCTCGGCTGCAAGCTCAGACTCTTTAGGAACCTCGCTTCGGGTTTTGTGAAACATCGCCTTAGAAATATATATATATTTTATAGTAAGAGGGAGGGGCCCAACCTATTTTCTCAACCACTTTTTTTCTGGTTCCTGGTTTTAGGTTGTACGTGGGGAGGTTTTTTTAAAACTTGGATTGAATTTTTTTCCGATGGACTTTACACTGTGATGTACATAGATCCCTATGTGGAAGCTGCAGCTGCTGCTGTTTTTGCCCGGGGAAGGCGGGTGCTTTTTTTCCGTATCTCTGTTGCAAGGAAATGATAATAAATAATTTTTCTGGCTGCGTGGCAGCTGGGTTATACGGCGGCGGGTGCATTTTTCTGTAGCTTCTAGAGTTCCATGGAGGACTTAATT
>NW_009211357.1:0-1955 GCF_000690835.1 Fulmarus glacialis | reverse complement strand
GCCACTGGGCAGCCTGCACCGGCCCGGGCAGGGGCTGGAGGAGCGGAGATGCTGGAGGATCCTTGGGGCAGGTGCCTGGAGCTGCCTTGCCCCATTTGCCGGCGGCCGAAAGCCCATCTCCCTCCATCGTGATCCCCCGAAAGGCAAACAGAGCGATGCAGCCTGAGCAAACAGCGGCCGGGGCAGCAGCTGGCGGGCGTTTACACAGGGCGTGCGCCGCTGAGTCAGCAAAGCCGCCCGGAGCTGGGCACAGCGAGCGGCAGCCCTCTCCTCCGGGGACACCTTTGGGTGGGGGGGGAGCCTAGGGAGATCCCCCCGCTGCACCCCAAGGGCGTTTTTTTGGGTTGGAGTCTCTTTACAAGTTGGGGGGTCATAGATTTTATTCACGGAGCAAAACCCCCAGGTGGGGACATTTCCATGTAGATGGGGTGTCAACAGCCTCTCTAATGGCCAGACCCTCGGGGTCCCTCCATGCTGCAACTGTGGGGAGGAGTCGGATGCGAGCACAAGGGACAGCTCTCCCGTCCCAGGGACACCTTGAACAGGCAGGGCAGGTACCTGGGACAGACCTGCAGGATGTGACCCAGCTGCAGTCACCAATGGGGGGGTTACCTGTAGGCGAGGGGAAGCAGCAGCATGAACAGACAGGGGACATCATGTCCACTCCAGTGCAGTCACGGGGATTTTGAAACTGGTTTTATGTGTTATCTTTGAATCTGACGCAGGTCACAAGCCGAAATGGAGGAACCCCGAGTCCCTCCTGCAGGTCATGGCTCTGCCAGCGGAGCAGGGAGCGAGGGCAGCGGCAGCCGGGGAGGTGGCCGTGCCCTGGACCGCAAGCAGCCAGGAGGCCTCGGTGGCTCTGAGCTGTTCAAGAATAAATATAACCGGGTCCCCACCCTAAGAAGGTCAAATTTTCCTTCCAGAAATTGTTGTTTGGGATGTTTAACAGTTTTTATCAAAAACACAACGCTGTCTTGTTTTCCTCTTGTTTCTATGATGTCTTTAATAGGTAATGTGAGCACTGGGACAGCAACTGCTGGATGCAGCTGGAAAATCAATAAAGAACTAAATCTGGAGCAGGAAGACTAATGTTTGTTTCCCTGACTGTACCAGTGGCTTAAAGTACTTCAGCTTTCATCATACTGTGCTGTGCAGCCCTTGCTAAATTTGGGGAATCATGTGAAACCGCATTGCCAACGTGCAAATATCTTTAGCCAGGCACAGCACTGTGGTACACCCAAACACCTTGTAGCTGTTCCTGGGTCTCACCCTGCGATCCCCCTCTGATAGAGGACCCTCCTCTTCAGCGGAGGACAGGGGAGATCCAGAGGCTTTTCCCTGAGCTGGGATCAGCCCTGGCCACCGTTCGCTGGGGATGCTGCTGGCTGGTCCCCACATGGCTGGAGCTGCTTTGTGCTTGGACACTTTCCTGCTATCCTTTGCCAAAACACAGATCTTCTTGCTTGTACTTTTTGAGGTCAAAATGGGCCAGAAACCATATGTCAGGTTTTTTTTTTTCCTAAAGCAAGAGTGATTCCCACCCACAGGGCCTGCAGCATGAGGGAAACAAGGACACTGGCAAGTTCCCACAAGAGCTTTTTGTATAATTTTGGTGTGCCTGCTTCTGTCGAAGGTGGGTTGTTCGGTTCAGCCAACGGAGCAGGCGCTGGGAATGGAGCCAGCCCTTGGGCTGGGGCTTGAGGCCATGGGGGGGGACACTGTCCCCATCCCCATCCAAGGGTTGGACAGCGCCGGGGGGAGATGCACCCAGCATTGCCCAGTGCGCCGCACCGGATGGCGATGGATGGAAGCGGTGCCGGGACCCCAGGTGGAATCCATTGCAGAACCGGGCTGCTGGGGGTGCAGGCTGGGGCAATTTGGGTAATCGTTATCCCGGGCTTTCCTGACGGTGCACCCCAAGGAGCCTGCGCTGGGGAGGGGATGATCCACCC
>NW_009211356.1:0-9536 GCF_000690835.1 Fulmarus glacialis | reverse complement strand
TAATGATTCTATGATTCTATGATTACAGAGATTGTGTCTCCTTTACTAGATGCAAGACAGAGAACAGTAATTAAAATAGAAAGTAAAGATCTATGATTATGCCTAAGAATTATTGTTGCTTACATCAGTTCAAACATAATCTTATGGAAAGATTATGTCAAAATCTTATATGGTATGATACCTTTGATTTCCCTACTTATGTTCTCTACAACCATGGTGCTTCGTGCAGTGAAGTAATTTTCTCAAACAGTGAGATGCCATCTGACCTCTTGATCTTATTCAGAGTGACACTGGAAATAATTTTTCCATCTCAAGAAAAATGTCATTTTTCAAAGTCTTCTCTTTAATTGGGGAGAAAAACTAAAAATATCAGTAAAAGCTTTAAAAATGAAAAGCAACTTAAGCATCTTATTTAAAAATTTAAAAACATTTTGTTTTGAATTTGATGTTTTGAACTATTTTAATAATTTTAAAGAAATCAGATTTTCATCTAAAAATGTTACACTTCCAGTTTTAAAGCAAAGAAAGCATATTCTGAATGAACCCACACACACATGTTCAGTCAAAAAGTTGAATTTTTCCCCAGTTAATTGGTATTCTCTGATTGAAAATTCTATCAGGTCTAATTTTAACCCAATGGCTCAAATACTCTCCCAAAATAAATTTTTACATTGTCTTCCCAAACAAGCTGTAGTAAAAACTATTACTAATCCTGTCTCTCATTTTCTCAAAATCTACCTCCCATTCCAGAAGGAATAAGTATTAGTCTCACTTCAAACCCCAATTCCAGATTTGCATTTTCCTAGAACAGTCTTTTCTTCAACTCCAAGGAACACAATAAACCTTAAATGACACATTCTAAAGTAAGACTTCGCTTATCCGTTAGTTGTAATATGTGAACGAATTTACCAGAAACTATAGATTTCATACATTTTTGTCTTCAATCAATATTCTAGACAAATAGCAATCAAATCAAATCTGTAAAATTTTTCTATACTTTCAGCAAATGATGGTGATCCTTGGCCTTGATGTTACATTTAGTTATTAACAACTGCAGTAGACAGATGGCTATCCAACTTGAATCATACATAACCTTATTCAGTATTATTAAGTAAACAGAACTTCACAAATTATGACTGAGGGTTGTGTTTATACATAACTTTTGGGGTAACTAAGGGGTTTTTTTTTTAAATATACTTAATTAAATTGATACAAGCATCAGTGAGCTAATCTATATAAAATAAATTTGCTGACATCTGTTCAGGATTGTGTGGATTAATCAAACTCTAAAACTGGTAAGTACCATTGTGTATCAGCAAAGAGGTGAAGAAATCAGACTGATGTATCATCTAAAGGTTGTCTCTCCAAGTCAAGTTTGAAGTCCAGGAGCAAAAGATGGGGATGCTTCAGTTTTGTGCCTGGCATGCACAGAGTTCCCAGGGATCACATTTTAATGAAGATTATTGAAAAAAAAAAAGAAAATACTTAGCATTCATTTAGAAAGCAGTTCTACTAAGAGTCACATTTCAGAGGATATGCTGTTGATTGCAGTTTAAAGCAAAATTTAGAGTGCAGATTAGAGCTCTGAGCAAGAGCTCAGAGGACTAGCAAATATTGGGGTGGATTGACTAGTACGGGACGCAGACTGAACATACCAAGTTTAATCCTGTATGAACAGATAGATGTGGTATTTTAATTCTGAAGATCAGAAGATCTATTCAGAAATCTGATAGAATGAAAAAAATTCTCTGAGTGAAAACATGTATAAGGTCAAGTTTTACTCAAAAGGTAACATTTCTAAACAAATAGAAGGAAAATTATCACAGAAGTATAGACACATCTTTAACTTCAGCTTTTCAAGGCAATATTACAGCAACATTTTATTTGCAAAAGAGACAACCACAAGATGGCTCCTTTCATATGATGCCAGCTAAAATAGAAACCTATCTGATAATGTAGGCTGCTTAGTCTTTTCACTCCCTTTCATGAACAACTGAAACACCAGGCACCATCCTCTTTGACAAAAAGGTGGTGCTACAACTGCTTTATTAAATCACAGTTTGGGGATGAGCGTGCTCTTTCTTAAACGGGTAAGGACTAAACCCCTCAAATACAAGCATCTAATCTCACTGAACAGGGTGCAGGTTTCAAGAACACTTGCCAGGCTCAGACACGGACATTCCACACTCTTCACCTTTCTCAAGATTTTTGTTTGTTCTCTTCATAAGAGGATATGGCATTTTCCCCTTTATTAAATATTTTTCCATGGAAAGATTGCCAGATTACTGAACTGTAAAACTATGACATGATTCATTAACTCCACATCCATGTAGATGCATTCAAGCTATGGATTTGGTTGTCATTTCATTTAACATTTGAATAAATATTACCTAAATGTACTGCTTCAAGCTTCCATTCAAGTGCAAAACAAAATAGTACACAGAGTAATTATGGGTAATGTGGTTCTTAACATAAGAAAGTCTGGTTTGGTGTGGAAGGTTTGTTATGCTCACTTACATAGATTCCATACCAGCAGCCATGAATTCCTGGAGTCACAATGTGCAGTCCCCATGGTAGCCTTCCTCTGGGTGCGAGAGCGCTGACACTTTCACGGTATCCTTTGCATTTCTCAATCTCAAAATACCTCAGAGCACAAGACAAATGACATGAACATGTCGCTTCCCCCATCACTGAACAGTGGGCTACAACATGGCAACTACTTACCACTGCATGACAGCGGAGGAAGACAGCATCTCTAATGAAATATCAGGAGGAATTCAGGGAGTCACAGTGTCAAATATTTAAACAGGAACTTGAGCAAGACTCCTCCACACATTCATGCGCTTTTTCAGATAAAAGTTATTTACTGAACGCAAGTTGTCAGGAATTCAGATTCACATTCATCTTAAATGTAAAGATAAGTGGAGATATCATGAACTTTTGGCAGTCCTGAAACTCTGCTGGGAACTCCTACTTTTGAAGATGAGGACAGTGAAGCACCTTTTTATTGCTTTGGTTCAGGCTCAATATAAATGGAAAATGGAAATGGTTCGGTATTGATTTCTTATTTCTTTACCACAATGCTGGTATTTTGTCTCTCAAGAAATATTAATTTTCAGTTAAAACTGGTAAGGAACGTGGGAAAAAGAAGGGTAGTTTGTCAAAAAGCCAACAACTATAATTAACTCCCTTACGTTTTTAAGCACTAGACTCTCGGTTAAGCATGGCCCAGATGACTCAAGCGTATCAAGAAGAGAATAGTTGCATGGAGGCAGAACTGACAAAGCCTTATGATGAATAAGGTCACTCTTCACAGGCTCATAAAAGATGGCAGCTTTACAACTGTAGTGTAACAAATCTGTTTTTATTTATTACCACAAAATCGCATCGTTTCCCAAGTAGTGAAGTTTTTAAAAAAGGCTTCTTTACGCACGAGTACATATTTTTCTAATGAAATCTTGGTTTGTCCTGCAACCCAACCCTAGTTTATTTAATAGTGAGATAGCTCTCTCCAGGGAAGGCAGTCAGAAATGGGGGATGGGAAACGGGTAAGTTGGCTCTGGCTACAGGGTGCAGCTGCTCGTTGCTACTAGCCTGCAATGGAGTAACACGTCAGTAATTATTTGAAAGTCAGACAGATTCCCTGCTCTCCTTGCCAGACAAAACTCTGAGAACTGAGGACTGGAAAGGAGGATAAAGGACTTTCAGTTTACTGTTTTTCCACTCAGGGCTTTTTTTCCATGTTAGCAGCTACTGCTGCTATTAATTTTCTGATTTCTGTGCCTTCAGAGGCCTCACATACTGTGCAAACAGTTTTAGCACTTAAGCACTAATGCTTTTAAGTTTATTAAATTAATTTTTACAAAATGTTTCAGCTATTTCTGCCAATAACTTCCATCTGAAAGAATAATGTTTATTTCCTATTCTGTTTTAGGAGTGATTGCAACAGAACACTTAGTCTTCACTGAAGAAAGGTGAAGACAGCAAAAAATCCAGGCAAGAACAACATACTTCAAGGGGCACACCACTCACTTGGGGTTTAATTTAACCAAAGATAGGAAGTAAACCTAATCTTTGAACTAGTCCCTGAAAATGATGAGTCAGAGTCTATTTACACTAGGAAAATGATGGAAAGTTCCCACCATTGCTAAAATAAATTCATGGTGTTCATGGCAAAAGAAATGTTTTATTTTCATCACAGTTCACTGAGAGTTTCAGAGGGGAAAAAAAAAAAAAAGAAAAAAATAATGATGAATAATGTTTGAATAAGTTTGTCCTTTTGCAAAATCCCCCTCAAAGATTCTAGATCGGAAAACAAAACAAAACACACAGCTAGTATAGTGCCCCACAGACCCAGAACGGGATTCAGGCATAATATAGGAGGCAGCCAGCAACCTGTGACAGTCTCCTCCAAAGATAGGAGGTTTTACGGGATTCAGGACCAGACAAAATGTGCGGGTCTCCTTATGTGACTGGGCACATTCATGCAAATGACATTTATGGAGGATTCACGTGTCAGAACGTAGATGCCCAATAAGATGCAGCCTAAGAAGCCTTCGGACTCCCAAGATACCTGTTAGCTCTGTGCAGGCATGGCAGAGGACCTGCGTAAACTGATACCTTTCTGCAGCAGCAGCTGGCAACAGGAAAGAAGAATACTCTTAGGCATCTCAAATGGCACTAGACATGTATGTATGGGCAACTAAATAAAGCCCCAAGTGTTAACCAATGCAAGCTTGCTACAGCAAGAATGGAAGGATTTGAATGAGTTACGTATTCAATGAAATTCTACAGTACTTTTTTAACAAAAAAAAACCCTGGCTTTGTTCTGTACAGGTTATTATAAAATGTTCCATATTCAACCTGTCTGAAAAGAAAAAAAGGCAAATATAATTTATTTGTATCAGAATGGCACAGAGAAGAAGCTGAGTACATTACAGTAATGCAAGCCAGCAAATCCTTTTTCACAAAACACAGTTTTAAAATAATGTATTTACTTTCTAAATTTATACTTGTTAGACTATTGAATATTCAAGAAGTCCTCATTTACAGATCATTTTCTGTCTCAGCCTTTAGCCAAAAGAGAACATAAAAGCAAACTTAGCTAAAATAAAACCAATCTCTTCTTCCACCCCGCTTTACCTATAAACTCTTCTGTGTCTTTTTCTGTTTCTTTCTTAGGGGAATTTTAGTTCTGTTAAATGCCCCAACAAAACATGAAGTCTACCTCCTTGATCTGACAAAAACAGAAACAAAGCCTCTCACTTCCCTTAAAAGACCAGGAATAGAACTGAGGATGAAATTAATGCAAATAGGCCTGCAAATAACTTTTTTTTTCAAATATACAAAAATGTGGGCTACTAAACTTAGTAGGTGAACTCTTCTGAGTCATAAAAAATCAGGAATATATTTTTTGTGTAAGCAATACTGTAAGCATACTGTTTATTGCATTCCATTAAAGAATTTCAGTTTATAAAACATATTAAATGCTAAAATCTGTCTTTATACAAACCAGAAAATGCAAAGAACCTGAGATGTTATGTATTACTGCTTCCCTTTTTTCATAAAAGGTTGTAAATTACAGTTTAACCCATGACTGTCAATTTCCTGACTTATGCTGTGTGCAAACAGACCACAACAGCAACTATGTTTGTCAGGGAAACCAAATCTATCATCTAGAAAGAAGTTAGAACCACATAATAGATTTATATTATATGTATCTGATCTTTTAGACAGAAAGATTGTCAAAAATATCTTTAAGATTTGTATTGTTCTGTATAGAAGCTAACCACGATGATAGAGAAGTACAAAAGAATTAATTATAATCTAATTTTAATGAAATGTTAAAAAAGTTAAAACCAGAATTCCCATGTCCTCAGTTTCACAACATATGATGGCAGTTAAAGAAAACATTTTTAATTAAAATTTAATTGAATTTCTTTTAAAGTTAATTGACCTATAAAGCCCATTACTAAAATATATTAAGGAAGTCAATGGAAAAGCAAAATATTTAAAAATACATATTTTTATATTTATCTGGGTAATGATTCATGATTTAAAAAATAGAGAGAGACAGATGTGACTCCCCAAGTCATATGCCAACTACAGACTGATTAAGGAATCAGTCTCATATGGAAAGCACTGTGCTCATCTATTTCGGAACTTTTGGTGTAGATCGCTAGCAGGGAAATAAAAAAAGTTGACCTCATAACGAGGAATCTAGTCACGAAGCTTAAGATACCAGGGTTCAGTTCCACGTGCAGAATTCCTGCACGGCATTGTTAAAGCCTCTTCCCTTCTTTGCATTCTCCTTCCCCCTTTCTAAAAGGAACGACAGCACTTGTCTCTCTTGCAGGGAGCGCTAGAAGGCAAATAAAGACAGCATCTGTAAGGGAACGAGATAGACCACTGCCTTTATTTGGTATGGCAATTTCTATATCCCAGTAAGAGATAAAAACACATGCAAATCTTGAATATTGATCTTCTCAAGTTCAGGAATATTCAATTCTTGTTCATCTTCATTATAACCCACACGTTTTTAATATTTATTGCTTTTTATGATAGTTATAAACAATACGTGAGTGACTATATCAATGCTTATACACAACAGCGTAAGAAACAGTTTGCCTGTTTTCAACCTAAGAAACTGTATTATTTAATACCAGGCATTCTAATAACGACCATTTTTATAACGTAAGTTGTGGGGTTGGGTTTTTTTTGTTTTGTTTTTTTTTTTTCTTTTTTTCTTTCAAATGTTCTATCATATGGGACCTTTATTATTTAATCCCAAAACGAGGCATACTGATGTAAAGTGTTAGCATCTGCCTAGCTATATATGGGGAAAAAAAAAATCCACACAACCCAGAAACAGAAGTGCATATAGCATGATAAACTCTTAGAGCTTGTGAAAACAAAGGCCGGATCCAATGTAAGATGAACGTTTTTGTAAGGCAAAGGATAAGGTACTGAACTGAAAGTTGCTGTAGCTGAAAGTACTCCCTCCCCTGGCCAAAGCATTTAGCTTTCCTATGCTTTAGTGTCACCATCTATAAAAGGGCTTATTTGTAATTCATCCTCCTTTACACATTATTCTGAGATCTGTAACTTGGCAGCCTTGCAGAGACCAAGTATTTTATTTTGGTGAAGATAAAATAATAGCTAGAGGATACAAATATTAGCTACAGTAATTCCTAGTGTTGAAATTCCTTTTCTGTATATTCATATCATAGGGTTATATTTTTACCTCAAAGCACTTTGATTAATGGAGCTTCTTACCACCACTCAGGACATGATTTTATTATTCCCATTTTGCTGATGAAAAAAACTAATGAAATAAGCCTCCATAGTTTAAATAAGGCCACAATGAAGAAGACAGCTAAGGTCAAAACAAAAGTTTCTGAAAGCAAGCTCTCTATCTTTGTATTCTCTGTCTTGATACTGCTATAAAAATATAACCACGTATAAAGTTAACAGTTTTTATGAATTCATAGTTAAATACAATAGTTCTTGACACCAGACTTGTGCTGCTTGTCCGAAGTACAGAGCGCCGTATGTTATTACTTGACTGCCCAGATCAAAACAAAACTTTGAGAACACAAGAAAGGTGTTTTGTTTTGCTGTAATTTTTACAGTCTAAATACACTGTTTCTAGCTCAGGCCATCACTGTGATATTTTAAGGAACATCTTAAGCCAAATCTCCTGTTTGCTGTTGCAACAGCATTCTGGAAAGCACTTTCTCTACATGAGAGCAGTACAATCCAACCAAGCACCCACTCAGTATCACCACCTTTCCACAGTGAATGAATTCCCTAATCACCTCACTGAAGACTGAAATATTACCCTGTATGCCATATTTCTAATTCCTTTTCTAAGATTTTACATATGCACAAAAAAGCTATTTGCTGTGGGAAGCATATGTCAAGAGGGCGTTTTACGATGGGCTGTATTCCAGGGTGCAGTTCTTCCTGCTTGTAGGTAGGTGTTTTTCTTTGTGTTGGAATCTTATCTCTGAGGATTGGATATTGTACATACACGGTTTTAGCTATGCCAAAATCCAAGAAGCCAAATGAATGTGAGGAACGCCTATGGAACCACAATACATACTTTCTGCAAGTAGTATATAATACCATGATCAGGGACAGTTTCAGTAAAAGCTGTAAACATTGATTTGTTAGCCCAACAGTCCAGAGTTCCCCCTCAAAGAGTATAGGGAATAAAAAAAGCTATTTAAAAAAAACTCAAACCAAAAAACTACCATCTTTGCACATTTAACTACTAGCTCAATCAGAAAAGTAATTAAAAAAACAATTTAAACCAAAAATTTTCATAGTTTCTACCCACCATAATACAAAATACACGTCTCTAATCCAAAACCAGTTACGAATGTTTTATTTTTCCTAACTACTGTTTTTTCTTCCATAAGAGAGAAAACCAACATACTTTCTGAGAAATCAGAACTCCTGTATTAAATAAAAGATGTTTCGCAGTACCTTAATGATCGATTTAACATGATGTTAAAGAAAAGCTTTTAAAATGCCAGGTCTTTTGGTACTTTTAACAGAAATTTCTTTGTACCTTCATTGACCCAAAATGTAATTCCTGGCTTGCGTCACTTAATAGCGCATACTGAAAAGGGAATATCCTTCAATTTTCAGGGGCAGATGAACATACTTAGATTTATACAAACACATTTGTATAAATTTAATTTTACTATTGTCAGAAAAGTAGTTCACAAATACTTCAGACAGAAAACAATTAGGGGCAACCAACAAAAGTCTCCTAAGTTTCTGTGGAGTCATTACTCAAGGACTGGTTTCTAGTTGCAATTAAAAATTTGGCATCATCATTTTAATCAGACACTAACAAGGTTATCCTTTGGTTTGCAATCCATTATGCAGCACAAACCTATAGCGATTTCTTAAGTGCTGAGGGGTACTGAAGTTAGCTTGAAAGCACTTACATGGTATATGGCAACTACACAACCGAATATCCAGATGCTAGGTCAGGGCCCCAAGCAAGGAAACACATTACACATCAACAGTCCCTTTGAGTTGAGGGGAGTCTGCTCAGGTGAACATTATTACTTGACGTCTAGAAGAGGGCTTGTTTCCATCAAATCTGCTTCCCTGTGTGCTTTTACACAAACATCCTGTCTCCTTAACTGCTGCTGCTAACCGCACAGCCGCTCTGGAGAGTTAATAACCCTACTGGATAGCGTTCAGATAAACCCGGCGTGTTAAAAGCTAGCACCGCATCCCCGAGGGAGGCCGATTCCGCTACCCCTAGGAAAGGCTCGGGAACGCTCGCGACGCTCTGTGCCCCGCGGCAGAGCCCTCTCCCCAGGAGATTTCATCTGCGCGGGGAGAGAAGCGGCAACACGGGCCGATTCCTCCCGCCCCGCGGCGCAGGGAGAGCAAAAAGCACCGCCGCGCTGGCTGGCGTTCTCCGTCGAGCCCAAAGGCGCCGTCCCTCTCCGACCGCGCGCCGAGCTTGAGGAGGCCGCTCCCGCCCGGCCCCGGAGGCTGCTTTCCCTCCC
>NW_009211355.1:13121-49061 GCF_000690835.1 Fulmarus glacialis | reverse complement strand
AGTCCGTGCAGTCATGAAACGGGTGGAAAAAAGCATCTTTCTGGTTTGTGGTCTGTTCCTCAAAGCGATTTCTCCCCCTTGCAGGCCTTGCTTCCCCTATGGCTTTGGGCTGGCGCACCCGCAGCTGCACTAACGCTTTAATTGCACGCACAAGTCCTCTCCGATGCGGGTGCGGAGAAGCAGCGTTTCAAAGAGAAGAGTTAGTGCATAAGTCCTCTCCCAGCCCTAATGCCGAGCCTGAGGAAAGGGGATGAAATAGTGCTGTGACGGAGGGAAATGAGAGCGGGCGGCCTCGAGCGAGTTGCCCACATCCAAATGTTTTAATCGGGAACGTTTGGGAGGGGCGTGGTGTGAGTTCTGTGATGCTGTTTTGGTTTGGTGTGTCCTGAGAAAGGCTTTGCCTGGAAACTGCTAGGATTAATTGCTGCTTTACATAAGAGTTATAAATACGGAGCGGGCTGAGGACAGTGGAAGGTGAAGAGGGTGGCGAAGGCTCCATTACAGGCAGCGGTGTGGTGATCCTGCTCCAGGTGGTCGTTAGTGTATCAATGCTGCGCAGACCATTCCTGTCACTGCTTGGACACCAGCAGGCACCACAACCCCTGAATCTCAATGAGGAAAGCACAGGCATGCTTTATGCATTTTGGGGTGTTCAGGGTAAAAGCTAGTCTGACCTTGTCATTCCACTGTGTGTTTGATCAGCGGGTCTGGAAGGGACAGACCTGTCCTCGCTCCGCTGTGGGTTCATGGCCTCCCCTGTGCTTGTGCTGGCATTTGTGCAGCTGTAGGGAGCCTGCTCCCCCCACGGCTGTGTGAGGCTAATGCTGGCCAAATGTGACCATGCAGAGCCACAGCTGGGGATGTTTGGGGTGGGGATATTAACTTACAGCTGCCTAAGCCTGTGGTGAATGGGTCGTAGGGACCCAGGTGTGGCAGGACTAAATCACTGCCTACAGTCTGAGTTAAACAGTGAAGCAATCCTCCAGAGGTGGGACACATTAAATTAGGATCCTTCTATAGCTTCCAAAATGTCCTCTGGGAAGGCGAGAGAGGCCAAGGCAAGCCGGGTTCTGTGAGAAGCTGCCTTGTCCCTGGGCAGTGCTGATTCAGCCCAGGGAGTGCTCTCAAAGCTGTGCTATGCTCTGGGGAAGCTGTTTCCTCTCTCTTTTTTCCTTTTCTCCTTTCAGCTTATTTTTTGCCTGTTTAAAAAGTTCCTGAAGCAAGTTCTCATCTCCTCTGTAGAAGCTTGAAAGCCTGGGGGGTCTGATTATAACTTCTGTGCCACTTCAGCTCTGGTCCCTGTTTCCACAACCCCTATGAAGTGTGCGTGGAAGGTCTTTGATTTGGTTTTGCTGTGCGCAGTGAAAGAGCGCTGTAAGCAGAGCAGGGAGCTCTGCCCTGTTGTGTGCTTTCCTTCCTTTGAGGTGGCTCGGGCTGTGGGTGTTGTGACTGGGGCAACTTCTTCTCCCTTGGCCTCAGGGCAGGTGTTGAACTGTAAAGTGGAGAGCTCCTGGCTGTGCCCTGCATGGTGTATCCGAGCAGTGCACAGCTGGCAGGTGGGCTCAATCTCCTTGTTACCAGATGAATAAATTGTAAAACAAAACTAAGTTCCAGCAGCCTCTACCTTTTGTAGGGGAGGTGGGGAAACATGCTTGTAAATAATGTAATATTTCTTCCCCTCCCTTTGTGCTGTTAATTCACTTTGAGCTGCAGCTTGCTGCCCAGTGCTTTTAGCTGTGTCCTCCTGCCTTTACCAGAATCCATCCATTCTGGCTGCCTTCGCAGCCATTCCCGTCTGCTTGGCAGCCCCAGTGCACCTTGTTCCCCTCCACAGCCCCAGTGCTGAGTTTTCTGTGGGGCTTTGCCACGTGCTGTGCGATGAGGAAGCTTTATTTCTATCTGAGTCTGTTTGATCATTGTGATTTTGTGCTGCTTCCTTCATGCTACCAGGTGCAGGGAGCCATGGCAGGAGGTATGGTGCGCATTGGTGACCAGCTCATCCTGGAAGAAGATTACGATGAGACGTACATTCCCAGCGAGCAAGGTAACCGATGCCTGTCCTCCCAGGAGCTGCGATAAGGGAGTCAAGCATGCAAGTCATTTCTAGGTGTATTAAGAAAACAGGAATTGGGAGAGAGGGTAGAATAAATGGGATTTCATAGAAGGCAGAGCTAAAAAAGTAGCTTTTTGGTTGCAAATATAAATGCCATTTTTCAGTCTGTCTCCCTGCTGTAGCAGCCTGGTAGGACGCGCTCACTGAAACAGGGCCACGTTAGCAACTTTGAGCAGCTTCATTTCGGGATCAAGATTTCCCAGTGCGCCCGTTGCTTTAGGTGAGGAGGTTGGCTCTATTGTGTAGTGCCTGATGTAGCCCGTCTCCACAGGGTTCTCTTCTGTTTTCCTAGAAATCCAGGATTTTGCACGGGAGATCGGGATTGACCCTGAGAAGGAGCCAGAGCTGATATGGCTGGCCAGGGAAGGCATCGTGGCCCCGTTACCCCCCGAGTGGAAGCCCTGGTGAGAGCTCTGTCAGCTGTTAGATTCCTGGCCTTCCCTGCCCTTCTCCTGCTGTGTGCTGCCCACGTAGGTGGCAGAGCAGGGTCCCGGCTGGTGAAGGGGGGTAATGCCACAACAGATGTACTTCCTGGGGGTGGGGAAGTACTGTTTTCACTTCTCATGTTGTTTTTGCCATGCAGCCAGGATATCACTGGTGATATCTACTACTTCAACTTTGCTAATGGCCAGTCCACGTGGGACCACCCCTGTGATGGTCATTACAGAGAGCTTGTCGTTCAGGAGCGAGAGAAGCTGCTGGCACGTGGTGGCTTGAAAAAGAAGGAGAAGAAGAAGAAGAAAGAAAAGAAAGAGAAGAAAGACAAGAAAGAGAAGCAGTCACTGAAGCGACCCACCGTGAGTAGGCTCTGCTGCTTGCAGTGCTTCTGGAGAGGAGCAAGAGGGCCGGGCGGAGGGTGAACGAGTGGCTGTGAATTAGAGGGTGATCCTGTGCTGTTGCTGCTTTGGGATCGGAACAGCGATCCCCTGGCAAGGGATCCTGTCCAGCAGGGTTGTGAGTTTGATGAAAATCCAACAGAAGTGGGGTCACAAACCCACAAAATTTGGGAAGTTTTGATTTAAAGGACACACCTGGAGTGGGGGTGCCGCAGCCCTGTGATGCTGTTGCTGAGAAGGATATGGCACCAGCCAAGGGTGCTGATGCTATTCTTAGCAGCAGATATTTGGAGTGCTGGAAAGATTTCCTTCCTTGGATTGGATAACAAATGGTGTTTACGCAGCGTCCATGCACGTGTTGCTATGATATACAGGCAGTGCACACAGGTTTAGATGTGTGAGGTTAGCCTGCTTTGCTGTTGGTAACTGCAAGTGTAACCAAATTCCCTTTATATCCCAGGTGACAGCAAATCATCCTCCCTGAGAGGAAAGATGGTGCCTTGTGTGGTTGCTCAAGGCATAGACCTCTTCAACTCGGAAAGCCTCAAGCCTTCAATTTGAGCATTTTCTTTTATATGTATACATGTAACTTCAAGTGCTCAAATTTACACATCTATTTATATATAAATTGTGTATTAAATAAGTATATATCTCTACTTTAGATAAATAAGGGTATATATAGTGATATGTCTTAGTTATTTGCTAATATTTATCTACTTAGGAAATGCAGCCAGGGATTCTTCCTTCAACATCCTTTTGTCAAATGCCCTCTGCCATTCTGCCCCCCAGGCAGGAGAGTCCTGAGCCAGATCCAGATAGCCAGATTAGAGATGAAGGCTGCCTTGACGAAGGCAAAGGGAGACCATCAGACATAAGTGACTCAAGGAGACTATTTGCAGGCACAAACAAACTGCATCCCCTGCTTGTTTCAAAGTTCAGCAGACCATGCCAGACCTTACCTGATGTGGAGAAAATTTCAGAAAAAGGCCCCTCTTTTAGCAGTTTTGATGTAGACATCCACCAGGACCAAGATACACCTTTAGAAATGCGAGAAAAGCTTTGTCTTGACTCCTCTGACTCACAGTCTGACGATTTAGAGGTTAGGCCACCAGTGCAACCCTTCTTTGTGTCAAAGAAATCCTATTCACAAGACTTTAAGAATGTCAAAACTCTACTAGAGGTCCTTGAAGACGGAATCCTACTCTTTGAGGATGAAGAGCTGGAAGAAAAGTGGAAGATGAAAAACGCGATGGGTGAGTGTGTCTGTAAGCCTGATCATCACTTTTCAGTCAGAGAGAAATCTACAGGACCGGATGGGGATGTGGGAAGAAGTCCAGGCATATTCCAAGCCAGAGAAAAAGAAAGCTTTTACTGCAGGAACAATGAGATGACTCTTTTTGATGCCAGTCCCACAGATGACTGGAGTTTGCAGGAGACAGTTGATGTTCCATATGCTCAAGAAGAGCCGAGATCCTACAGCAAGGTATCTGAGAGTAGAAGTAACAGAAAAGTTCGAGATGAGGCTTTGGGTCAAGCCATCATTCTGAACAAGAGCAATGAGACCATCGGCAGACCTGAGAGAAAGGGTTTAAAGCAAATGGAGCTGGTGGAAGTAGGAGCAGATATAGAAGTAGACAGTAGCAATGGTATGCTAGATGGCCACTCCACAGTCTTTCAAGAGAGCACAGATATACTACCCTGCTTCCAAGGTGTACATGCAAAGAGAGGAATTGATGTGAATCTTCATTCTGCAGTGGATCCTACATCAAAACATGTTTTTTTATCTGCTAAAGATGGCTGGAGAAATGGTGAAGGAAGTGGTTCGATATCAGAGTATAAGAGCAGTGATTCAGCCCATTCTCATAATGATAATGCAGCCCAGGTACTGAAAGTGAGCCATCACTTCTCTCCACACCATGAGTTTGGGAGACAGAAGGATGTGCACTCCGTTGCAGAAGAGCCTCTACTGCCTCATCCCCTCCTGGGGTCATCCCTGGCTCAGACACTAAGTCCTGCCCAGAAGTCAGAGAGGAAGTGTAGCTCTGACGGTCTGAAATTGTGCCACAGGCTGCCGGAATGTGAGGAAGGCCCTAGCCCAGAACCTGAACCCGTTAGTCTTACGGTGGATTTTTGTGGGAAATGCACTGCCCAGAAGTCTAATGGTGCTGGAGTACAAAGCGAAGTGAAGAGAGGAAATGGAAGGACAGATCAAGCTCCTGGAGTGTGGGGAGAGAAAGTCACAGCAGACTTGCAGGTTGAGTGCCAGGGGAGCAACAGTCCCTGTCAGCACATGAAAGCGGAGATGACCCAAACCAGAGAAGCTGTGGGGAGTTACAGCAAAATAGAGGCTGGTGAAGGAGCAGGCAGGAATGAGGTAGGATTCAGTCCTTTGTGATGGCCCTTCCATTGCAAACATTTCTGGAGAACCGAGAGTGTGAAATTTTGCTTTGAAGCTAACTTTCAGGAGAAAACGGGCAAAAACATCCTGTTGGAGGTCACATAAGCAGATGTGGCATTTGTTTTAGTGATTTTCCTAAGGCTCAGGAGGTAGATTGAAAAAGCCTTTGTTTGTGGCCTTCCTTGCATGGCAAACGCTGCACAACTCACACCTTCTGTTAGTCTTGCAAGGACATGAAGTGCCTTCTGAACTCAAAAACAGGTGATGGGCAGTAAATCAAGTGGGATGGCAACATTAAATACAAAATCATCTTTAATTTTGGCTCTAAAACTTTGTAGTAAGTACACTACAGTGTCAGTCTTCCCTGGAGATCCCACAATCTAAATTGAGGGGGAATAGCTTATTTCAGCTATTTTTAGCTTAATTTTGCTTGCTGAATCTCAAGTCCCAGAGTGATTGAGTTGGCTAACATGTTGTGTTTAACCCCAGCTGGCAACTAAGCACCACACAGCTGCTCACTTCCCACTGGTGGGATGGGGGAGAGAATCAGAAGAGTAGAAGTGAGAAAATTTGTGGGTTGAGATAAAGACAGTTTAATAGGTAGAGCATGAGAAAAAGACAGTTCAATAGGTAAAGCAAACGCCGGTGGCGAAAGCCAAGCAAACCAAGGAATTCATTCCCTGCTTCCCATCGGCAGGCAGGTGTTCAGCCATCTCCAGGAAAGCAGGGCTCCGTCACGCGTAACGGTGACTTGGGAAGACAAATGCCATTGCTCCAAGTCTCCTCCTTCCTTCTTCCCCCAGCTTTATATGCTGAGCATGATGTCATATGGTATGGGATATCCCTGGGGTCAGCTGTCCCAGCTGTGTCCCCTCCCAGCTCCCTGTGCACCCCCAGTCAGTTCGCTGGTGGGGTGAGGAGCAGAAAAGGCCTTGACTCTGTGTAAGCACTGCTGAGCAGGAACGAAAACATCCCTGGGTTATCAACGCTGTTTCCAGCACAAATCCAAAACATTGCCCCGTACCGGCTACTATGGAGAAAATGAACTCTATCCCAGCCAAAACCAGCACATTCTCCACCCCTTATTCCATACCGTTTATGTCATGCTCAGGTCCCACACTATCCCATACGTCCTTGTTAATCACCACCCTGCTTCCCATCCTTTGATATAATATGCATTATATCATATATGATATAAGAATTATATCGTATGGAATAATACGATTATATCATTCCTGTAGTCTATGGACCACCCCTGTGAAATGTCCATTGAGTTCATTTAGTCCATGACTTTGGGCTCCGTCTCTTATGGTGGTCACTCAGGACAGGAGAGGTGGTGTGCTGCGTGGAGTTGC
Source organism: Fulmarus glacialis (assembly GCF_000690835.1). Classification (NCBI taxonomy): domain Eukaryota; kingdom Metazoa; phylum Chordata; class Aves; order Procellariiformes; family Procellariidae; genus Fulmarus; species Fulmarus glacialis. The sequence continues at coordinate 42,359 of NW_009211355.1, read as the reverse complement.
TGGACACCAAAGCCAGCTCAGGTTGGGTCACTGCTGCACTTGCACTGCTTCTTCTAAGGCTTCTCCTCCATTGTTTCAAGTGGTTCCTGCTATAGTAATGCCTGTAGCATGCAACTCAAATCATGGGTTACAATGACTTAAAGGTATTTCCATTACAATCTCCACCCCTGGCCCCTTTGGACCAAACCATAGGATTTAACGTTGCAATGAACTCCTCCCCTTGCCCCAGCTCCGGCTTGGACTTACCCACAGACTGCAGTCCCTTAGGGGTGTAGCTACTCCAGCTGGAGCTGTATCTGTGAGCCACGGTCGCTCCAGGGGTATACCTGCTGTGGCATACACTTAGCCACAGCCACAGTCGCTTTGAGGTGCTCCAGCATGGTCGCCTCCATGGGCCACAATGCCCTCAGAGATGTACTTGCTCCAGCGTGGCCTTACCCACAGCTACAGTCCCTTCAGAAATAAACCTGCTCCAACCCGTGGCTGCAGTCCCTTCAGGGGTGTACCTCCTCTGTGGTGGGCTTATCCATGGCCACACACTTAGAGATGCTCCAGCATGACCTCATGTACAGCCACTGATGCTTCAAGGTGTACCTGCTGCAGCGTGGACTTATCCTTGGGCCACAATCCCTTCAGAGGTATACCTGCTGCGGCACAGACATAACCACGGCCACAGATGTTTCGAGATGTACGCTGTTGATACGGTTGTTACCAACACTGTTTCCAGCACAAATCCAAAACATTGCTCCGTACTAGCTACTAGGAAGAAAACTATCTCTATCCCAGCCAAAACCAGCACATAAGGCAATATAAGAAACCACAGGTTGCAGTCAGCTCTCCTGCATCCATGGCCAGTACCTTGAGAAATGGACTCTCTTCCCTCTTAAATGAAAGAAAAATGGGAAAAAGTTAGAATTAGCTTTCTCAAACAAGAGAAGGAGTATTCCCAGTGGCTACAGGCTGTTGTTTTGCAGGTGGGTGCAGTACCGACTTGTATGAGCACGGTTTAGTCCTTGGGCTGCTGCTGCTGTGGTCTTAGGACACGAAGGTGATCAGGGGGCTGGAGCACCTCTCCTGTGAAGACAGGCTGAGAGAGTTGGGGTTGTTCAGCCTGGAGAAGAGAAGGCTCTGGGGAGACCTTCTAGCAGCCTTCCAGTACCTGAAGAGGGCCTCCGAGAAAGCTGGAGAGGGACTTTTGACAGCGGCATGTAGTGACAGGACAAGGGGTAATGGCTTTAAACTGAAAGAGGGTAGATTTAGATTAGAGAGAAGGAAGAAATTCTTCCCTATGAGGGTGGTGAGGCGCTGGGACAGGTTGCCCAGAGAAGCCGCGGATGCCCCATCCCTGGAAGCGTTCGAGGCCAGGCTGGATGGGGCTTTGAGCAGCCTGGTCGAGTGGAAGGTGTCCCTGCCCATGGCAGGGGGGTTGGAACTAGATGGTCTTTAAGGTCCCTTCCAGCCCAAACCATTCTGTGAGTCTATGAAAATGGCTTACATGGGTCTATCTATAAATGTAATTTTCTCCTTCTTCCTGTGCGAATAGCTGGACCATTTTGCTCTGTTTTGCCCAAACTTTTTCCCTCCGTTGCCTATAGCAGGATCCTGCCCTTCACTGGGAAGAATGTTCCAGGTTGGTTTGTCTTTGTCCGTAAGTAATTGCCTCAATTTAATAAGAACTTACCAAATCTCCTGTTCTGAAGAAAAAGATGAACTGAAAGGTCACTGTGTGTAATGTTAATTAATTGCTTTGCTCTACTGTTGCTGGTACCCAGCTGCGGCTCCACCAAATCGCTAGCTCAGGTTTCTAATTACCAGCATGTGGTAGTGCTCAGTTAGCTGATAAGAACTATGACTATAAATATCAGATAAACTGCAGATTATCCTGAAAGTTTTAATTAGCCCGATGGAGTGAGTTTGTCTTTGCTGAAGGACAGCTAACATCTCTCCTCCATACATGTAGTTAATGGCCATCTGTAGAAACTAATTAGCTAAGCCCAGAATGTGTGATTTATTCTGTTGCTATTGCTGTGGCAATGACTTGGTGGAAGAAGGATCCGTGTATATTCATCTCCCTCTCCCCATCCCTCCGTGTGCGAGTGAATTAACTCTGTTTTCAGTCTGTAATCTTGTATAGACACAGAGTACAGGAACTGTGATTTCTGAATACACACATGCTCTGCTGAAGAAACAGCACTGGGCTGTGCTGGCATGCTGCATAGAAAATCCTGGCATACGTGTGCTTCTCGTTTAACCCGTGCAGCGTATCACGGGGTGAGACTGCTTGGGTGGGGAATTCCACGAAGTCAAACAGAAAGGTCACATTTCTGGGGTGGAGGTAACTTGAGATGTCAAGCGTGCCTTGCTCAGAGGTGAGGGTGCTGGCTCCCAGGGCTCTTGCTGCGCTTTGAAAGGGCGAGGTGTATTCAGGGGCTTCTTACGGATGTGCTGCAGCAGCCGCTTGCCGCTGCCCGTAACTTTTCCACTGGTGTAAGGTGAGGAAGCAGCCTGGATTCCGTCTAAAAAGAGATGGTAATTGCAGCTTGTGGAGAGTAGGAGGCTTCTTGCCATCAGAGTGGTTTCTGGTTCACTCGTTTTCACGCTGCGCAGAGTAGCAGGGCAAACAGAGGCGAAGCTGCCCGGTTTGCCTCGGGTGTGTGGTGTTGGGTCAGAGCCTCTCCTAGAGGGGCTGCGTGTGGGTACGTGCGGGTGCGTGAGCTAGCGTGGCTGTCGTCGTTCTCTCGCTTCGGTTTTGGAGTCATGCCCGTTGATTTTCTGAATCGCCTGGCTGCTGTAAAGTAAATCACCATATTCAGATGGGTCTTTGGAAGACAAAACGTGTGAGTAAATCAAACCGCTATTCCTTACACGTCTTACGTGCTGGTGATTGCTGGGTGCGGGGACTCCCAAGCAGTTTTTCAGTGGTGGTGGGTTCAGTATCAGCAGACAGTGTTCGTGCAGGGGAGCGCTTTCTCCCTTTCTGAAATAAGGAGTGTGAGCTGTGCAGCCCTGCTCTCCTGTCAGCGAGTCCCTTCTGCACGCTCCAGTCCTCAGGCACCCCGCTAGCACCCGTCCAGGCGCCCCTGGGGAACCTCGCTCCGCTGCGTGGCCTTGCGACGTCTCCGGCCGGCATCCTTCGCGGGTCGCTGAACTCGGACGTGGGGAGCTCGGTGGACTCCAGCCTTGTGGCCAAAGGAGGAATGCAGGTAAGGCTCCGTCTTCTCTGGGAACGTGCCCTGGGAAGCATACTCTGCAAAAGGTCACAGGCATGGTGATACTTAGGAGCTTGACTTTTGTCTGTTAAAACCCCACTTCCCTACTCTGTCTTCCACTATATTTCTTTTCTATTTCTAGGGAGCCAGTGCTAAATTTCTGGTGAGCTTTCTTCTGCTATGTTTAGCAGATTTAAAGAAAGAATTGTTTCAATTACTGTTGGGCGAAAAAAGTCTGTTAAGTTCATTTTAGTAGAGCTTTGTTTTGTGTCCTAATGAAGCGTGACATACAGTACAGATAATGTAATCTAATAAATATTTTCACTCAACTATTTGCTGAGAATTAAAAAGTTAAAAGAACAATTTTCCGGATGAATGTAAGAGTTAAAATCATGTCGAATGATTATTAGTAGAATGTGACCTTTGGGTCAACAAAACAAACGTGTTAAGTGGTAACAAATTGATCTTTTAAAGGAAAACAAAACAATAGATGTGCAAAACATACAAATCAGCGCCTTCACTAAAAGTTTTCTTCTTGCTGAATTAAGTCTCGTCACTGGTGATTTCAAACATTTTGGTTTATTATGGTCTTGACTGAATCAGTGTTTTGAGGCACAGGCAGGTTTTGCAGATGTGCTTCTATAGGACAGGAGCCTCTTTGGTGTAAGGGAAAGTGTGGCCTCATAAAGAATCCCATCTCCCAGCTGGACGTGGCTCTAGCAGAACAAAGGTGACAGTGTAATCCTGAGCACCTTCACCTGCTGCTAGCCAGCGTCTCCATGGGTTTGTATCTCCCCTTTCTCTTCGGCTGTCCTCTCACTTCCCTTTCTTTTTGACTTTGCAGCCTGCAGAGACCTGCAAGCCCACCAGCCAGACCAAGAAGTTGCTGGGCTTGCTCTGCGAACAGAAGAGTTCCTTGAACACAGCGGGTCTAGATAAAGGGAGAAACAAAGAGGAAGAAAGCGAGAATGAGGTAGTTTGTGTGCCTTGGCTCTTACCGCGTGTCGGTAACCAGAGTGCGTGAAGCCTCAAGGAATGAAAAACTGTGATGCTCCCCTGGTACTAGCTGATTGACCGAGGCTGTTCCATTTGATCCTGGGCCTTAATTTGTGCTGCACTTCCTCTGTCTGTTGTTTGATCACCAAAAAATATCTAATCCTGTTTTCTCCTTGTACTCCCTATAAATCAACGTCTGCCACGATGTATTTCCAAAATGAATTGGCTGTAGGCTTATTGCCTTGGCATATTGCTGTGGCTCTGCTGCTTTATTTCACTGATTAGGAACCCCCAGTTCCTCCTATATGGCCTGTGGGATTCTGAGGTCAGAACTCAGTGTTGGCCATCTCCTTTTTTAATACCTTTAGAGTCTCCACGGGACAGCGAGACTGTTCAAAAACCTGCACATGGATGTCAGCGCCCTGGGAGGCAGCTTTGACTCTGAGGTAAGAAGGCGGGTGATGTGAGACGGGCAGGAGAAACTGCCCGGGCAGGAGAGGAGCTGCGGCACTGCCCGGCCAGCGCCTGGGCTGGGGAGCGAGAGCGCAGGAGAGGTGCCCGAGGGGCGAGTTTCGTGCGTCATTTGTGAGCAGGAACAACCTGGAGCAGGGCTGGGGGGAGCGTGAGGGGAGTGTATGAGAAGCCAGATGCAGTCTGCAGGGGACAGTGGTGTGGGTATCGACGGCAGGTTTGTGCTTGAAAGAGAATGCTTGCGGTTTGCTAGATGGGATTTGAGGAGACAGAATCTTTGCACGGCGTGGAGCTTTGTTTCTTTCTGAATGAAGAAAGAGAGAAGCTTAGAGCTATATAGGTGCGATGGACAAGCTGGAAATCAGCTCTTCCAAGGAGCGGCAGAAAGGAGAGGGTCTCGGATCCGAGAGGTGCCACTGCGCTTGCTGTGAGAGGAAGGCTTGTTGAGGAAGGAGCACAGGTTGCTTCCTCATGGCTTTTTTAGTGCGTGTAGAAAGAAGGCTCATTCTCAACTGCAGTTGCAATGGTGGCACTGGGGAGAGGAGAGGGGAATGCACTCTGGAAATGCCATTCTTGCACTGTCACTCAGTTCCACGAGAATCTTAGAAGCTTCCATGTGGACCGTACGTGGCCACTTTTCTGTGGCAACCTAAAACCTGTTTTCTTTCTTCTTGCGCTGCTGATAAACTCCATGGCTCAGACACAGAGCGTCAGCAATGAGTTCAGTACACGCGTGGCCTTATGCAGACATCTTGCTTTCCCTGCGGGTGTGCGCGCTCTGCCTGCGCTTTCTTAGCAGTGATCAGGCTTAAGATGACAAGGGCACAATGGGAAGTGCGTTGCAAGCAGCTCTGGTGATTTGGCCCAACTGTTTGCACTGACATTAATCCTTTTTCACCGCTTTGAAAATTCTGTTCCAGTATCTGAAAGGCAAATTAATTTCTTTTAAAGTGTTTTACAGTATTTCCCTTATCCTCTTCACAGCATACGAAAATTAAGCTGTAAAGTACTTTGCTGGAGAACCCATTCACAGTGCTGGGCAGAAACTGCAAAGGCTTACGCTAAAGCGGATGTGAAAAAGACAACAAGCAGCCTGTCGGGACCCAATTCGTCACTGAAATGTTAATGTGTCCAGGAACAAAGAGCTGTCTTGGCATTTCAGTGCTGCGTCAGGGCTTCAGGAATCTATTACGAAGTGGCAATTGCCGCCCAACAGCCAGGCTCTGTTAACCCAGATGGGCGATATCTTAGTCCTGATAAGATATTAGTGCCCCACTGGAAAATATAATTCACTTGTAGTTCCATGAGATGGCAGTAGAAAAGCGTTCCTATGAGCGAGCCTCAGCCTGCAGCCCAAGCCATTCTCCAGCTTCCCAACAAAACGGAGAGGAGGAAAGGATTCGTATAGCAAGCCCTACAGGGGGAAATCTAAGCAGTAATGGGGTGAAGCGATGTAAAAACTGGCTTCGTGTAGCCTGTGGATCAGGGTTGAATACCTATATTCAAAGAAAACAAGCATGTGGTTTTAGTGACTTGCTGAGACGCAAGGATGTTGGGTGAGAGCGGAGGCTGCATCAAAGATGGCACGAGCATCGAGGAGAGAGGGAAAGAAATGCTATCCCTCTCAGCGGGCTTTTCTGGAGTAAGTTAACTGGGGAGAAGGCACTGAAAACGAAACCCAAGTCCGATGCTGGAGAAGTTGAGGTGTGAGGTTTATGTGTAGAGTTAGAATGTACTCTTGGAAAGAAGGCCTCTTCTAGGCAGCTTGGTTTGCTTGGCTGCTCGTGGAGTTAGCTCTCACCTGAACCCAGCTGTCTTGCCTTCTGAATTCCTGTGATGGAATAGTCGCTGCAGACGTGTGAGACTCTGCCCTAAAATACAAAAGGGCTTTGGGATACTGCTGGAAGGGGCAAGAGGCGGAAAAGGTCTGGAAGCGTCTCTTGGTGCCTGGAGAGAGGGTGCCATGGCAGCAGAAGCGATCCGCTGATGCGGTGCTTGCAGCTTGGGAGCTTTAGTACTCTGCCTTCTGTACAGGTTAATCTCTGGGTAAACACTGGGAGTCAAGGGGGTCCTTTGTGTGGTGGGAAATTACCAGGCAAGGCTTCTTTGCCAGATGGAGATGTGTGAAAGGGAGCTGTCTCTGTAAATAAACATTGCGCAATACAGCTTGGTTACTGCAGAGATGTATGTGCAGGAACAGTGCTGCTGGTTCCCAGGAAACAAAGACATCGATAAAATACCAGCGCAGGGATGGCTAGTGAAAGGGGAGGAATGGCTGCTGTGTTCGTAGCCTTGCTCTCTCCCGTGCTGGGGGAGCGTGGCTGAGAACTGCCGTGGTGAGCCACGGCTCGTGGGGAGTCCTGAGCTGGGAAGAGTCTGGTAGAACAGTGAGTTCACCGAGCTGGCCAGCAGGAAAAGCAGCAGCAGTAAAGCATGCAGAGCATTAACAGTTTGGTGTTCGGGAATCCGGGCCTGTGAGCTCCTGAGCATAGGTTGGAAAGCTGTTCAGCTGGAGAGCTTTCTGCTCCCGGGGTGCATGCGGCGGGTGATACGCAGGGCGGGTGATACGCCTGTCGCAGGCGGATGACCCTACCAGCGTGGGAAGGGGGTGTGAGGGCTTTTGCCAGGGGATGTGTTACCCCACCCACTAGGAGAACAGCAAAGCAGAGGAGGAAGACTGTGGCAGCCGGTTAGCTGATGTCGCTGAAGCTGATCTCCAGCACCAAAGGAGTCCTGCAGAGGAAGCTGGCAGCCTGAGAGAGGTGATGAGTGGCTCTGACATCACGGTCCTGCTTGCATGATGTCACTGAAGCTTCGCATGCAGTAGGCAGCTTCTAGTGTTGTGGTGTGGATCTGATAGTTGCTTGGTTTGTTTCTTCCGCTGGTTGAAGTATTACATGCGTGGAGAGAGGTGTAAACTTAAAAACCAAGGGCAAATGCTACCCCGATGAGGTCTGGCAAACCTAAGCCTCTCTCCGTACTTGTGTGCCTGAGAACAGCCCAAAATCAGTGAGCAAGGGGGAGTGCATCACCTTTCAAAGGCATTCTGAATGCAGTATGAGATTTTTTTCCTCTTTTTTTCCTTTAAAAGGTAGAAAGAATGTAAAATTTCGTTGTAATATCTCACTTTCAACCTGTTAAAGTCCAAAGAGGTGGCATAGTCATCCTGTTTCCTGGGATGAGTAGGATTCAGGTTTGGTGGCTGCTGTTCATACTGACTGTTCATCTCTGGATCAGATGTCTTTCCAAAATCTGGTCCCATTGGTATCGATGTGCTTTTCTCCAGACTAATGATTTGATAGGCAGAAATTTCACATCAGTTAATGTCACTCAGCTGCAGGTAGAATGTGTTACAGCTTGTGAAAAGACCAGCTAAATCCAATTATAACCTGGCTGACCTCTCCTAGCTTTGAAATCCATAGAAAAATCCATAGTCTGTTTTTCCACGAGGAAAACCTCCTTCCTTCTCCACCTGTGTGTCTGATTGGCATAGTTCCCTCTTCTGGAGAGTTGCATTTGTGGTCATTAAGGTGTAACGTTAACAAAAGTTTTGTCTGTATTCTGTCCTTAAAATAGGATTCTACCAGCTAAAGAAATTATTCTGGGATATTCTAGTAACGGAGGTAAACCAGCCTGGAGAGAAATCTTTTTGTGTGCACAGTGTTATTGGCTACATTGGTATATTCTGTGGTGGTGTGCGTACTCCTCGAAGGGAAGTATCTGTGTACTGTTTTGAAGCCTAAGAATCCTGATTGGTCTCATTTGGCATATCTGTTCTTGGGCACCGTCAGATGTCCTGCAGAGAGGTCCTCAGGAAAACTCTGAAACGAGCCTGTCCAAAAGGGAGCACAACTAGCGACCGGTCTTTCCAGGTGCCCTAATCCCTAGATAAAAGGAAGCATAATGAGGACTCCTCCACTGGAGTTACACTAAAGAAATGCCACTTGCACACGTTTTTCTGGGTTCTGGAATAAAGACGTTATCAAGGCCTTTGCAGAGCCTTGTGTGGCTGGCTAATGATTCAGTGGTGTGTTTGTGAACCTCTGCTAACCAGGCGCTGAACTGGAAAGGGGCCATAAGCTTTCATTTATTACTCAGCAAATTGCAGGTGAGGCTCTGAACTGCCATTTTTTGGGAAGTGCCCAGTGATTTGATTTCTCTGTCCTTCTCTCTACTCTGATGGATGGCTCACTCAGCCCTGAGAAGGTCTCTCAGACAAATGACGTGCTAGGAGATGTTTTTTCAGTTTGCCGCAGCTCTGGGTTTAAAGCTGACAGCATTCCAGTTGCACTTTGATAAAAATACATCGTTAAAATATGCGGTCTGTGTATGGTACACGCTGTACACAGGATGCAGCTAATGTTTGACAAGACACCACAGCATTAATAAAACAGCGAGAAAGTAGGACGTGCTAGCAGTTTTGTTTGCATACTGATGAGGGAACCTTTTGCTGCTTCCTCCTGGCTATCGCACTTTTTATTGTGAGTTTTGTGGGCCTCCCCGCTGCTGGGAGAGGCAGTCGAATCTTTGGGTGACTAAGCTTTAATTTGGGATTGGTTTTTCCCAAGGCCAGCGGGTCCTGCTATTTCTCAGTCTAGTGTGCTAGCTGGTCACGGTCTGGTTCTGAGCTCAGAGCGGAGGCTTAAATCAGTGCCTGCCCTCAAGTTTGTCCCGCTGGAAGGTGGGGTGATTGCATCCTGCCTACTCTTCTCTGCTTATAATTTCAGGCAGAACTTAAATGTCCAGTAATAGTCCTTTGCAAATCTCCATCTCTCACTGAGCGGATTCAATGTAGAAGCATAAATGGACATGCTGCAGAGCATGTAGGGTGCTCCCAGGGGCTGATGGTTCTTGCAGCAGCCACTGCTAACTCTCAGCTGCTGAGACCCTGTGAATAAAAAAACCCAACAGATTAAAAAAAAAAGTCTGAGCCCAAGAAGTGAGTGTGTTTTATCTTAATGAAGTTCCTTGTCTTTGAAAGGGACTGTGTGAAAAGAAATCAAGCTGGTCTTGAAGTCACCCAAAGCTTTGCGATTTTGCTTCTTGCTGTGGGAGAACCCATGCCATTTCTGACCCCTGCATCCTCCCAGAGAGGAGGTAAAGAATGTTGTAGCTGTAATTGTGTTTGACTTGCTGCCTAGAAGGAGTCTTTAAAATCAAGACACGCTGAAGAAGGGCGAGAGTCTTCCTTGGATTCTGACGCTGCGTGCCCTCCGACTCCAGTTCAAGTCCTTCCCGGAGATGCTGACAGTAGCCTGTCTGGCCAGAACAAGGAGGAGTCCGATGGGAAACTCGCTGGGAATGAGCTACTGGGCAAGGAAGATGCTGAGGTGGAAGGTGACATCTCTGCAGCTGATGAGCTGCCACAGTCTCTGGGGGAAAGGAGCGCGGCAGGGACAGATGTGCCCAGCGGTCCTGGGCAACCTAGAGTTGCATCTCCAGCTGCTGAAGCTGCTGAGGCAGATCAGCTGGCAAGCCTGGCTGCCACTGTCGACACCGTGTCTGTTGATGAAAAGATAGTGAATGAAGTGAGGGAAGAAGCAGCAGCTGATCTGAAAACAGACAGCAGGCTGGATGCTGGCAAAGTAAGAGACCTGCCTGCACGGGTTGGGTTTGGTGTGGAAGCTGCTGTGGCTGTTCCCGATGCTTTGTAAGGCCCTGATTCAGGAAAGCTCTTCGAGCACTTACTCGTTTTCTGTTAAGTCAGCGTAAGTGCTTTCCTAGTCAGCGGGGTGTTCCGGGGGGGGCACAAGTGCTCTGAATTCCCAGATCGGCATCTTTAGAATGGAGCTGGGAAATCATTCTTTTATGCATACACAAAGTGCTGTCCAAAGCAACCGACAGGCAAAAACCCTGCACTGTGACGCATGTGTCGAGTCTTGGAGGAGAAATAAGTCTCAGCTTTCAGTGCTGCCATCTGTACTAAGCAAGCAGGTTTCATAATGAAGTTCACACCAAGCCCAGCTGTCCGTGCTGCTTTGTTTCGCTCCTTCTGTTGTTTCTCTCAGCTTATGCAGAGATGGGGCAAAGGTGTAAAGTGAGCTGCCAGCTGCGATATTCGCGGCTCTGCGGAAGGATGCGACAGGGAGGTGCGAGGTCAGAGTGGGGAAGGACGGTACCTCGGGGCTGGCTCCAGAGCTGTGGCTCGAGTCCATCCAGCACCTTCCAGTCTGCCCACTGCTTTTCTAGCGCTCTCTGGGAGGAGAACTGGCATACCGCTGACTGCAGCCAGCTGAACCCTGGTATTTGACTGTGCAGTCTCTGGCCGGGGAAGAGCCATTAAGTGTCAGAAGGTGCAGATGGGTTAATGGCCTGGCCCCTGCAGCTGGGGTGCCAGACAGACGCACGCTGTCCACTCTTGTTCAGTGTCTTCCAGAAATGTTAGAATACGAGATCTGAAAAACTACCTCTTTCCTGCTGATTTTGATGATTTTTCTAGTTCCATTGACGTGTAATGTCTTCCATAAGCTATAAAACTGCGCCTGGAGAACATGCTCTGTCCTGAAGAGCTTAAGGTTGAAAGCTTTGCTTTTACGAACACTTACCTGCGTGTTTGCGTCTGGGTAGTTCTGCTGAAGTCAGCAGGGCTATGTGGGTGTTCACATTGAGCAGTTACGTATTGTTTCACGATGGCTGGGAACATAGGAGTCCTCGCTGCCGTTGGGCATGGCAAGGTGTACTTTTTAAAGTCCTTTTAAGACCATGGTACTGTTCTGTCCGGGTTTACCCATCTGTGTGGTGGGCTAGGGAGTTCGCAGAGCTGCAGAGATCCTTGCAGAAGGAACAGAGGACAGTAAGCAAGTGCCCTTTATCAGGGATATTTGAAGAGCACTTCTCTGCCCTCCCCAGTCCCGTCTCCTGCCCTCCTTCCCCAGTCCTTTATCTCCGTGAAGTGGTGTTTTGTGCTTGTCTTGTGGGTCACACCCTTAGTGTCTTTCCTGTGATATTCAATCACCTTTTCTTCCCTATGTTAGAGAGGCCAGATTTGTCTTCCCGGTATCAGTCGTCATCTTGTTGGAAATGCCTAGGTGAAGCTGCAGGGGTGAGACATGTACAGGCTGTAATGCATATCTCCTCTCAGCTTTCAAAGGCATCTGAGACCAGCGACTGTGGGGAGGACTTGCAAGTTTCTAACCGCTCGGACCGGGAGCTGATTCAGCCTATGGTGAGTCACTAAAAGCTCCTTGTCCCTTGGGTGTGGGCTTCATGTTCCTCTGGGAATGTGCAGCCAGTTAATGCTATGCCCACCTCTTGCAGTCCAGCTGCCCGACTCCTTAACTGCTAAGCAATGACCTTACAGCTGTGGCACAGGCCAGCAACGTCATCCTGTGCTTAGCAGGTTCTGTCTGTGGGTGAGGTAATATCCGTGGAAAAGTAGGTCACTTAGAGCTGGGACTGTACTCGGATAATTGCAAAAAGGAAAATAATACGCAATGTAAAAATTATGCTTTAAGGGACTCAGCAGCTTTTTCTGAGGGGAGTCTGTATGGCCGGGAGACCTGGCTCCTGAAGGTCCCAGAGGGAGAACATGCAGGAGGGTAGCCCTGAACTGGGGGGGAGATGCCCATCAGCATCTCTTCATCTCCGCAGGAAAATGCCATTGCCATCTGCCAGTGGGACCAGAGGCAGCATGGCCAGCAAATGGCTGAGAATATCATTATTTATCGGTGTTAGTACAAGCCTGTGTGTTGGCAAGCGGCTGCCACCTCAAACAATACCTTTTGTAGTGCTCGCTTGTGGGCATGTGCGCGCACAGGCACACACGCTCCTGTGTGCAGCCGAGTGCGAGGACCCCCAGAGACTCTGCCAGGAGGGAGAATTATCTCGGAGAGTGAATAGCTTGTGGGCAACTCGCAGGAGCTGACTTTTAGGAAAAATCTCAGGAAATCTGCAGCAGTATCAGAAATGAGAGCAGTAGAGGCTGGGGAAGATCTGCTGCTTGCTTTGGAAGTACCATGTGTCACCCCTGCCTGCTGTGGTCGGTGGCCACGACGTCCTCCCTGGTGGCACTGCAGTCCCCTGGCCTCACAGGGAGAGTTTCCTCGGGGACCATCAGTGAAGGGAGCCTCTGTGCTGCACATTCCCAGTGACCAAGCCTGTGGGGAATCCTGATTTACGGAGCGCCCCGGTCTGCCATCGTCCCAGCAGGTAGCTCTGCATAAACCACCTTGCCTGCCTGTGCCTCTGCACCTTGGGAGAGAGAGAGAAAACCCAACTCGCTGCTGGCCAAGCCACTAACAGAGCCATCTGCCTGTCTGCAGTACAGATATGACCTATGCTTGGATGCAGGCCTGAGTCTTCACGTAGCCATCTCCTACGTCCTGTAAACCTTTCTAATTGTTCAAATATCTAGTGCTACAAAAGACTTGCTGTCAGTGGGATGGCGAGTGTGGATTCCAAGCTGTGTTAGGATTTTGGTCTAATCTGTCAGGAACTCTGGTGAAACCTGCGCACGCTCATCAGACACTGATCCTTTTCTGCATTCTTCTTTAGGACTTGGGTTTCCAGAGTCGGCTTTCTGAGCAGGTACTGGACGTGGGGGTTCTGTCTCCTGTTTTGGACAGCCCCACGTGCAAGGTAAGTGCTATAGATGTGATCAGGGACCGATCTGTGAATAGGCAGGGTAAAATACTGTATTCTGGTGCCCTAATCACAGGATGATGTATTGGCATAAAGGCTTTGCAGAGGCAAACAGAAGTGACATGTTAAGTCACGGATTAGAGCAGCACTACTAGTGCATTGTTTTTTCTGCAGAGATGAGGTGCAGGTAGCTACATAAAGGACATACTCTTTGAGTAGAGGTGGCTTGTGAGGGGTGCGCTCACGCAAGCTCACACGTGTGCTTTCCCTGCCCCAGTACAAGTGTAGATAAATGGCTTTCCTGGGGAACGGTGGGAAGCAGAGTCTATTTTACTTTTTTTCTTTTGTGAGTGTGTTTGTCCTTTTCTTTCTCTTAAGCAGATGGAAAGGATTTGTGTAACGGACACGATAGCATAAATGGGAGGAAAAGGAGGTTAACTCCCTCTGACAGATTTTGGGATAGGCAAGCTTATTTTTAAGCGTTTCATTGTCTTGCCTGCTTACATGTAGGGGGGAAAATAGGCTCCTTTCAGTGAGTCTGTGGCCGATGAAGGAGTGTATGTAAGCATGCCCATGTCTGCTTCCTATATCATGTTAGCCCGGGATGTAGCTATGATCGGGCAGTTCTGACTGAAGAAGACTGCTGTGCATCTTGAGGTTTTGTCCTTGTCTTCTCAGCATGTTACCGAGTTGGCTTCCTCAGCCCCACCTTCCTATTGAGCCCTCTCAGCTCCCCCTCTCCCGCACCATCTCGGCTCATCAGTGTGTTGGCTGGCAGAGCGTGCTGCACAGCGAGGCGGAGGGTCAGGCTCCAGCTGGGGTTACTCAGCCTTGCTCTGATTGTAAGTGAGTTGATCAGCTGCACTGGAGGAGACCTTGAGTGGCAAACTCGCCACCTGTCCAGCAGAGAGGAGCAATCCCGTTTGTAAGGTTGTGCCTGGAGAATACACCTGTCCTCTTGTGCCTAATAATGAGCATAATCAGATGTGAAGGGAAAACAAAACATACGCCTGCTGTGTTCTCCCCCTCTCCCTCTTGCTGCAGCACAATCATTGTGCATACAAATGTCTTGTTGGAGCAGCCACGTTTTGAGTTCATTACAGCCCTGTCTTGAGGAGAGAGGTGGATTTGAAATGGTGCTCCCTGCAGAACTGCAGCTGCTCTTTTGTGTCAGCAGACAGAGGCTAGTCTGAAATGAGACTCTGGCTTGTAGGAATGTCTTTACTTCCACGTAGTGAGCTTGCCTTGCTTTGAATGTATTGGCAAAATATTCTGTTTTAAAAAAAGACCACCTCTGTCAGCCACACGAGCACGTTATTGGAGGGTTTTGGTTAGCGTGTTTTGGCAGGAGCCGTGGTAGCTTGCAGAGGCCGTGTGGGCTGCTTCCTGCTAGACCTGGCGTCTCTGCTGGCAGTGGGGAGGCTGCTCCTTTCACCCTTCACTTAACAGGCATTTAAAGTGCTGGCATCCTGCTTTGCTGGCACGGCTGCTGCGCTGAGGGTGACAGTGGCGAGGAGCTGGAAGCAGGCATGCCGTCTAAGCTGATGCATGCTGGAGATCGTGGAGATCCTCCTGCTGAGGTCCCTTGGGAACCGTGCTGTGCAGGGGGAGGAGACGGCCTGTTATCTTTCATCCTGCTTTCCTCTGGCCACAAGACTGGCTGTGTGTTGTGAGCGTGTGTGATTTCCTCTGTGGGATGCAGCCTGGCATTTAAGCAAGACAGAACGCTAAGCTGCTTGCAGTACTGCGAGCGCTGGGGATGCTGAGGCAACAGGAGGGGCAAGGCTCTATGATAGTTTCACAGACAAGGCTTAAAATCAGCCCTTGTTCCCTGCAGGCAGGTGCTGTCTTCACCTTCTCAAATGTGTCCAGAGATGCCTGCAGCCCATGATTTCTGGGGAGGGACTGCCCTCCCGGGAAGGACCGTTGGGCAGGAGTGGAGCACTGGCCCCGTGCGCGGGCTCAGCAGCGTTACCCTGTGACCGGCTATCCCTATTCCCAGGAAGATCTCATTCTCCATTTGCCTGGCTTCTTCCCTTTCACAGGCAGCAGTGACAGAGCCCGTTTTGAGCCAGGAAACATTTGCTGAGCTCCTCGGTTCTCGGGAATTGAAGTCATTATTTACACTGGGGCAGGAGCGGGGCTGGGAGGGGGAGCTGCCTGGGAGAGCTCTGACCAGGCTGATGTGATGGAAGGTGACAGCACTTGCAGGGAATCCTTCTGCTGTTTGCTTCACTGCACATTTGCATAAATTATTGCTGGTTTAATTCTGTGTTATTTTGGCCCTGCTCCACAGTACACTCCCGCATGGCAAGGGCTGAGCTCACCTGCTGTTTCTGTGGTCCCCAAGAATTTATGAATGGGCTGCTCTTCTGGGGACCAGAAACCTCAGCAGGGAGGCTGAGCCCGCACTGCTTTCTCACGTAGGGCTGACAGCTTGAGGAGGGAAGTTCTTCCCCTTCCCAGGTGAACCGTGCAGAGCATGTTTGTGCGTGCCTACTGCAGGGACAGAGGTGCCTGGTAGCTGGCAGGTGGGAAAAGGAGCAGCTGACTGTCATATTCAAATATTTGCTATTCGTATTTCAAGTATTTACTATGTCATAAATAGGCCAACTGAAGTTGCTCAGAGTGTGTTGCCAAGGGGGCTGGCTTCCTTAGCAGCACCCAAACTGATGTGTTCTGGAGTGAGTAGTCAGAAACCCCTGGATAGGTGCAACTGCGTGTATGCTGCTCATCACGATCCGCCTGAGAACCAGCTTGTGAGGCAGGACTGAGTCCTGTTGTGATTCCGGTCCCAGCCGATATGTCTATCAATTTACTTTGTGGCCACAGCACGCTATTTCACTTTCGTGTGTGTGACATTCCTGGTTGGTTTAGGAGACTTTTTTTGTCCTACGCTTTTCAGGGAGTTTAGTGTTACTTGGATGTCCAAGATGATCTTCAGGAAAAAAAACCCAACCCGTGTCCAGAGTGCTGAGTGCTGGCAGGGAGTTCATCTTCTGTATTAAAAAAGCAACCCCCAGACCGTAACCTAGCACAACCTGGGGAGCAGGGCTCCCAGGCCTCTCAGTGGTGCTGCTGGAACCGTTCCTGCAAGGCGTTCCTGTGATGTTTTGAGACCCTTGGTTACCTGCAGGACAGGAGGCTGGCACGCTCAGCTCGGGAGCGGCCTGTGGGTGCTGTTTGTTCAGCGCTGATGTGCTGGACCAGAGCGGTGCTGTCTTCAGCAGAACCACCGTAAGGTCCTGAGAGGCTTTGATGGTGAAGGAGCCAGCAAACTCCACACTGTTTGCTTTTACCTGCAGGCCCAGGAGCTGGGAGAAGAGGAAAAAGACCAAAGCAAAGCCAGTATAGAGGAAGAGCAAAGCAAAAGAACAAAAGCTGCTGAGAGGTATGGTACAAACAGTCAGAGCAACACAGGAGGCGTAGACAGCTCTAGCTCCGGATGACTTTCCTGTCTTGTCCGCCCCTGCTCTGCTCTGGTCACTGTAACCTGTACAGGCGTCCCCTGTAGAACACTCTGAGATGCTGCAGCTTCTCACAGGGCCTTTCCCACTAAACCTCTCACTTCTCCTGCCACCTCCTTAGTACTGTCTCAGCAGATTTCTGCTTTGTTTCAGCTTCTGGCTCGGTAGGCAGCAAAACCGCCTGCCTTTCATTTCCTTGAGACTGCCCCAGATGTGGAGCTGGCTTCTGTTTCCCTTACAGCTATCTGACTTTTCTCTAAGGCTCCGAAAGTCACGCTCTTGCCAAGGTGGTCTGAACCTATTAACATTGTGGGTTGTGCCCTGTGGCGTTTAACCATGGAAGACTTAGCTGCTGGCCGTTGCCCGATGACAGAGCTTTCTGGTTCTGAGGCAGCCCCCAGCCTCGGTCAGCGCTGGTCCTTCCGGGCTGCCAGCTCTTCACTGGGCAGAGCCTGTAGCTGAAGGCTCCCGGGGCCAGCCTGGTGCCCGTTACTGGTGGCAGGACAGCCCAGCTGCGATGTGAACGGTTCTCTTCCACTTCCTTCCATAGAGGTGGCCTAGAGCAAGTCGCTGGCTGACCAGGTATAAGCATTAAGCTGTTTTATATCCTGGTACGTGGACAACTCACTCGAGCACCAGCTGTTACCCCAAGAGCAATGCTGGTTTCCAGACCCTTAGTTACTGTGAGGACTAGACTATCTAGGGGGGAGCTATTTTCAGCCTGTTTGTGGCAACTTGTTTAAAACAGTTGAAATACTGTGCTGAGCAGTGAGCTCCATGCTCTCTCGAGCCCCTCCCCTCCGTCTTTGAGAGCTGCAGCCTGTGGCACTTATAGATGAATCGTGTCAAAACTCTTAGCCTCCGCACAGAGTTACATGTACTCTGGGGCACTGGGAACCAAGAAGCTGTTGCCTGTGCCAGAAAAACTTGTGAACAGAAGAAGCTGCAGTCCGTCTTAATGACTGGCTGCATGCACTCGGGATTTGCAGCCTTGTTCTTAGAGGAGCTCTTCATGTGAAGGTCCCTGAAAGTGTGTTCTGCCCGCAGGAATTGTCTCCTTATCACTTGGTACCTGCTTCCCAGCTGTGCATCCTCTCTTTCTGTCTGCCTGTAAAGCTAGCTCGTGCTTGCCTTGTCTCTCTTCTCTGTAGTTCCGAGATGAAGTAGGACTGTAGATGTAAACATGCCTGCCAATATTTCCATCTGTAATTTGGACAGTGAGAGTATTGCTAATAGGGCTGACTTATCTTGGGGAAATTCTCTAAGGACTTGGAAAGAGAGGGGGATAATCCAGGGAGGGTATTCAGCATTTTGAGACTGACACCCATTAAATGCTCAGCTGCCCGTTACCCTGGCAGGGCTTGAGGCGGTGGGAATGCTTAGGAGCTTTGCTGTGCCTTTGGCAGCTGCATGTTGGACAAACGGTCCCGTTGGCAGGCATGGCTTGGTGCCCATCTACATCAGCTGCACATCCCGTCTTCCCTCTGTCTTGTCTACCTGCAGCAGCCACTAGAATCTGATCTGTGCTAATCCGGTCTTCTGTTACCTTTTTTGTGCTGCGAAGTGAGAGGGATCAAAGTGCTTGTGAAACATCAGACGGGAAGTGTTTTGCTTTAGAAAATCCCAATCAGGAGGAGGCTGTGGCCCAGGAGCCGGAGGATGGATCGCTGGATAGCCTAATCAATCTGGAGGAGCTTGCTGCCCCGCAGAAAGCGTAAGGGCTTCAGTTAAGTCCCCGGTGTTGTAAGCATAACAGCTTTTGTCCTTTTGTTCCCCTTTGTGGTGTTTGAAGTTAGTGTGTGAAGTCAGCACGCTAGGAGATGCGGTTTGGTGGGCACAGCAGAGCTCAAACATCTCCGTATGCAATTCCAAGCAGCTGTTTCCCTGGTAAGAGTGCCAAGTGAACAGTCTGTCCTGGGGAGGGTGAGAACAGCAGCTCAGCCCTTGGGGTCTGTGGCACAGGACTCCGTGGTACAGAGAAAGAGCTGTTTGCTTTGTACTTGGAAAAGCCTCCTTCTTAGCAGTGTCGCTAACAAGGCTGTAAGCATTCACCCTCCTTTGATAAGCGCTTTCACACAGCCTCCTGAGCTCGTTTGCTGAGTGGTGCTGAGATCGGGGGGGCACAACAAAAACCCAGCAAATCACCCCACTTTTACCGTCACTGGAAACATTGGTTGCTTTGAGATAATAAGGTCAGAGCGCAGGATGGTAGAGCTCAGGTTCCCTGCAAAAGCCAGTGGTCTGTTGCTGTACTAAATTGATGGTCTTTGCAGGTATGTACCTGCGCTTCCACTGCGATAGAAGATCTCAGTAGAAGTGATTGTGCTGACTTTGCTTTCTATGTCAAATGACAGATCAGCAGATGCAACTGGAAAAAATAGGCAGTGCGTCTCTCAGGACAAAGTGGTGCAGAAGCAATCTTTGATGCGGAGACCAGCACAGTATCTCCCTTTTTCTAATAGGAATTGTGTTGAGTTGTGTAAATGTCTGTGTGTTGGCTGGATCTCTTTTCAAGCAAGAACTGGGGCAAAAGGAAGGACGTGATAAAAAGGTGGAAGGGGCTGAACTGCTCTGCAGAGCAGCCTGATAAATGGCACCTTCTGTAGGCATCTCTGCAGTTGGCCCGGAGCATGTAGCGTTATGGGGGAGCACTAGTGAAGTGGGATTTTTCCAGAACCCAACTACTCTTTCCTCTGTCTTGTTCTTTTTGCTAATGGCTGCATAAGCGACCTTTTCGCTTTTGACTCAAGGCTATATTACTGGGGCTGTGATGTCCCTGATTCCTGGCAAAACAGAAGTCCCTCCACCTTACGCTAGCAGTCTCAGAGCACGATGAGACCTCGCTGCTCCAGCTTCCACTAGCAAAGAATAAAATTTTTTTCCTAGACTAACCTTCATTTTCCCCTCCTTCCCCTTCAGCCTCTCTCAGACCTTATCATTTTGCTGCTCTCTGTCTGAAAAAACTTAATTAGAAACAGATTGGGTTTGAATTTTTGGAGCGCTTAGGGCTTTCTGTTGCCTAGAGCTGGCAAACTCCCAGCACACTTTAGATTGCAATTGCAGAAAAATACCTGGTCCATCAGAAGCGCACTGCCAATCCCTGGGCTGAAAACAGGTACCGATTGCATCTGCTTTTGTGCCTGGCAGCCCTAGCCAGGGTTTCCTAGCTACTAGATCCTTCACGAAGTGAGACCATGTTGCCTTCGCAAGGTGAGCTCTTGTGGGCCAAAATATGAGTTATTCAGGACCTGAGTGCTGCTGGGCTGGGCTTAATAATTTATCAGTCAGAGTTTCTCTGGGAGTCAACGAGAGGGCCCACCAGCAGTGCGTGGGGGCATGCCCAAGCTGTTGCCTTGACGAGACAACAAGCAAGCTTGTCTTCTGCCTCTGTGCCCTCCACCCGCCTACACTGCTGTTCCTCACCTCCCGTGAGCTAAACAGCAAGGGCTTCACAGCAGCCCGCCAGCGGCTGCAGTCCAGTGGGGATTCTGCACGTCCTTTCCCTTTGGCGACAGTGAAGCTCCTCGAGTAGGTGGCTCTGAGATTTTTGGTTTGGAGTTGATACTGTTTGGGGGGATGTTGCTGTTCCTTCCATGTTAGTCAGTCTTCTGTCACCCTTTTTGCCAAAGGAGCTTTCTCTTTTTGGTAGGCAACCTGAGAAGGAAATCGAACACGAGCAGTCCTTGAACCAGCCTAGTGAAGAATCCCTGGAGGGAATAGCCAAGGAGCTGGAGCTGGAGCTCGAGCAAGAGAAAATGCATTTATTGGAAGCAAAGAAGGAGAAAATTCAGCAATTCCAGGAGGAGATGAGGCAGCAGGAGGAGGAGGAAGCTCAGAAGCTTCATCAGCAAAAAGAAAAATCCCTCAGGTACTTTCCTCTTTTACTCCATCTCCCCGCTATTTCTCCTAGGAGCCTTTCCTAGCTGCGATTTCATTGCCGGTGGCCGCAAGCTTGTGCTGTTATAGGCCACCACCTTGAAAGTGGTGCTACTTTGCAGAGTTGTGGGCAAAGGAGGCAAGAACAGGGCTTTCGGGGAGGAAGAGTACGGGACTCTCTGCCTCGCACAGATGATCATGTGTGTGGGGATCTGCACATCTTGAAATGAATAGTGGTCTGCTGTCAGTGCTGTAAATGCTTAAAGCAGATGTGTGGGGAGCAGAGTCTGCCTCAGGAAAGCGCTCTCCAATACAGACAAGAGAGCGTCTTCCCATGTCCTGCAAGACGAGCTCTGATTCGATACACATGCAGCTTTCAGAGCTCTGAACCTGTCTCTTATGGTTAACCTGGGAAAAGTTTCCAGTTCAGTGCGTGGAGCTTTACCGCCTGGCAGACGTTCAAATCCTGGGCTAAATGGTAGAAACAGGAATGGAAATTGGAGCATTAGAGGAGATGGGGTTACCCCAGAGGAACGATCTGAAACTCCGGTACTGTATGTTTTACAGAGGGACTTCCAAACAAGACCTTAAGGAATAGGGCATGGATGTCTGTGTGAAACCCAGCCAGTGCATGAGGATCCAATAGCAATCCAGGGAGCGGAACAGCACTGGGAGCTGTGTCCTCTCCCTGGGGGGGGATTTTTCTCTCATGGCTTGTATTTTATTTCAGCTGGCCTTGATACTTACGTTCATAGCACACTGAGCCAGCCAGAAACAGTATCTTGACATGAAATGTTATGGGAATGTTGTCTTGGGTGCGAAGGAAGACACAGAAATCGCATCTGAAGGGAAAAATGTCTATGCAGTAATGAAGCAGGAGTAAAAAGGGTGTCATATGAAAATACGAAGCTTACAGATGTACTAATCCATCCAGGTACCTTGGCTGGGAGCCTGCTTTCATTTAATAGGAGTTGATTTCATTTACCTGGAAAAAAAAGCCCCTAGTGCCACCACCTATGATGATATAGTGCATTTTAAAAATGCACCGCAGAAGTTTGATGCTCGGTGGCTGTGTCTCCCGTGCCAGCAGCCAAGTTCTGAAGGTATGGAGGAGAATTAACGGTCTGGAGCCCTGGAAATGCATCACTTGGGCAGGCACAGTTAGTGGGAGCAGCAGCTGATCTATAGGCCTTGGGGAGGTGGTTTGAAGATATTAAAGCCTCCTGAACCTCTTTTCTTTTTTTTTTCCTGGTTGCTCAACTCTCAGAACTCTAAAAGAAGATTTGGCAAAGGTTTCTGAGGAGGAAGAGTTGCGTGTCAGAAAGGAAGAAACTGAGAGACTCTCAAAGCTGCGAGCCAAAATCACCTCGGAGACCGAGGCAGAGAAGGAGAAGATAAGGTGAAAAGTTTTGCTGCCATCCCTGGGGTCGTAAACTCTGCTGGTTTGGGAGGGAAGCATCTTGCACGCCACCAGCAACCACTCAAAGTGGAGGTACTGGCTGCCTGAGCCTCCCATAGCTGGTACCCTGCCTTGGGGGTAAGTACGAGGCCCTAACTCTCATGCTGTACGTGCTGGGCAGCCGTGTGTCGATAGAAGGTAAAACTGATGGACCTGAACGGTGACAGCTCTGCTGCCCCGGAGCTGATCCAATTTTGCTGACTAGACATATAGTACCTGAGTGTCCTGAGAGAGGTGTTGCTGAAATGTTGGACCAGGCACAGCCCTGGGGCGTGTAAATGAAAGACATGGCCTCTGCAAGGATAGCCGCACTCAGCAGAGTAGCTTGGTTTGAGTGGAAGTCTCCGTCTAATGGCTATGAAGGCCTGTTAAAACAACGGGAGGAGGCAGAAAAGGCAGACACCGGAAAACTTACATTTTGCGATTTTTTTTTATTTAGTTGACAGATATGTCTCTACTGACTGCTTTGCTGTTTATTTCCAAGGCCTTAGTCGATACACTTGTGAATCTGTGTGCTGTGGTTCTTGGTTTCTTCTGGCTTGCGTGTCCTATCCCTTAGCAGTGTCTTCTGTCAGCTCTGGTTCCTAAATGGAGCCCAGCGGTCAAGTACCAAATTCTGACTTGCTTCTGTCTCTGTGTTCGTGTTGCAAACCTTGTTGCAGAGCAGAGCAAGAGGTCGCACTGCAGAAACTAAGAGAAGAGTGGGAATCCCTGCAGGTAACAGAGAAGGAGAGCCTGAAGAGGAAGCAGCAGCTTGTTTTGGAGAAAATGAAGCTGGAAATGGAGGAAGCTCAGCAGAAAGAAATGATCGGGCTGGAACAAGAGAAGGAACAATTCCTGAGTGAGCTCAAGGAGAGATTAGACAGGGAAAAGAAGAAGGTGAGATGTTTATTGCCAGCTAGGGTCAGACCCATGCTGTTCAGCCTGACCTGGCCTGCGTTGCCATACTAAAGTGTCGAGATTAAATAACACCCGCATGTACTTTAGTAATGACTGCCGTAAAACATAAAGGAAAGATGTTAGGCATGCTGTTAGAGGCATGATTGAGGTGGGGAGGAGTAGTCCCCCAATTTTTATTACAACTGTGATTAGATAACAATTATTTAAATGGCCACATTGCATCTGAAGAAAAGAAAGATCACTGTGTGTCTCTGCCAAGCTAAACCAAGCCATTTTACCAGATCAGAATACCTCTTTGGCTGCTGCTTTAGTCCTCCAGAGAGCTTGGGGAGTTCTTGAACGGAGGCAGTCTGTAGTCCTTCCAGCACGGCATGACTGAGATCCGTTGAGGAGGGAGGGAAAAGCACCCTCCCACTTGGGAGGGAAAGCACATAGAGAGTAAAGGCACCTTGTGTGTAATCCAGTTTGAAAGGGGTTTACCATTGTGCTTTTTTGATGCTTGTGGGTAGATGTTAATTGCAAATACATCTTGCGCAGCGTGTCCCCGCAAATAGAGGTTTTCCAGCAGACTGTCTTGCTCATGTTCCTGTAGGCAGTAGAAGAGCTAGAGAAACAGTTTGCAACTGAACTCCAGCAGCTGAAATCTGCTGCAGAAGAGAAGCATCGTAAGGTAAAAGATGGTGTCTTTAGAATGTAAATTGGGTTTTTCCCCACACTGCCACCACAGGTGGCTAGGGAGGGTGGCATTAATTTTTTTCCACTTCCTAAATATGGTTCTGGTCTGGCTCAGCATTTGGACATGCTCCAAGTCGGGGGTGGTGAGACTGCACATGCTGGTCTTTGCCGTGGTGCTTGCTCTCTGTAGGAGGGCACTAAATGGATCTTGTCAGAAGGGTGACAAGTCTCTGTGGGTGGCTTTCATGGCAGGTCATTTCCAGCCTGCAAACCCAGATAGCAGAGGCACAGAGGAGCGAGGAGGCTCGGCTGCGTGACAACTTGCAGAGAGCAGAGCAGAAAGTGCAGCAAAAAGCCTATCAAGTAACCGAATACGAACACGAGGCAAGTATTCATCTTGGATTACTGAAGGTTCTTCACCCTCTCTCCTTGGATGCGTGGTGAGGTCTGAGAGGCCACATCCCTGCCCAGGGGTGACAGTGGTGTCTTAGGGGAAAGGACACCCCTGTAGCATCTCACCTCGCCAGGGTGCTCGCTTTGTGCTAGCCAGGCCACAGCCTGATCCCACTTGCAGGGTACTCTGAACTTCAGTCCTTCTGCTCATGTGAGAGGTTGATCTCTTGGGGGGCCACTGTAGTGCAATGCTGTAGTTCGGGGAAATATCTCTCCGCGTCATCCCTGCAGCTCAGCGAGCTTATGAGAGAGAAACGCCAGGAAGTGGAAAAAAACCACGAGAGGAAAATGGAGAGGATGAAAGAGGAGCACCAGGAGGTCCTAGCACGGATGCAGGATCAGTATGAGGAGGAGGTACTGCTGGGGGAAAGCAGTGAATTTGGGAGGTGGCTGTAGTGGCTTGCTCCATTGGGCTGTACCTGGGCTGGCACTGCTGCTTGCCAGACCTGCCTATCTCAGCCACTCCTAGAATTGGAAATCTTCTTTCTTCTAGGAGAGCTGGGCATTGTTGCCATGATGTAAAATGAATTTAGGCGGGGGTGATACGGGTAAGCTGTCAAAATATTCTCTGTGCAGGCAACGTCCACATGCGTTTGTGGACTTCTGTACGAGAGAAGACTCTTCACGTTTTTGCAGGTGCCCGTTCTGGAAAGCCTTCTGCCTCCCATTTTTGACTATATAGTCAGCAGTGTTTGACAAAACCTTAGTTTCATGGGTTATTTCTTTCTTGAGCCATTTCCTTAGCAACTTTGTCCCTGTAAGCAAGAGGTTTTATTTGCTGAATTTGGTATTTGCTCAGGAGCTGCTGTGTGATGGGCTGGCTTTCCGGAGGGTGTGTCCTGTGTGTTCATGTTGGCTTGCTGGAGAACCCTGTGCTTCACTCAGCCACTTTTCTTGTTTGTGTTTTGCCACAAACAGGAGAGAAAGCAAAGAGCAGAGCTGTTTGAAGGCCTGCGAAGTGAGATGGCGCGCCTCCGACAGCTTCGTGAAGCGGAGCTGAAAGCTCTGCAGGCAGAGCTGGATGAGCGGCTTACTGCATTGCAGCACAGGCACAGGGAGAAGGTGAGGAGGACGCTTGGCCTAGCAGTTTGCTGTGGCTTGGCTGCTTGGGTATGGCCTGGGTATGGTGACACCTCAGTGTGCCTCCCACCCTCTACAGCCCAGGGTGACACAAGTGGCAGGTCACGTTTTCCCAGTTTTCGTTGTTCCTTGTTTCCCAGAGTTCTGCCTGGTGAGTGGGGAACTTGTGCCATTCTCTTTTTAACTCAGCATCTCTGTGCAGGAGAGGAAACTCCAGGATTCAGAAAACGAGCTTGAAATGCGAACGAAGAATGTCAAAGCCAGATCAGTGCAGCTCCTTAGCCAGGTGAGTCAGCCCTCTTGGGCTCGCAGAGCTGCTCCTCTGGCTGCCTCCTCGTGGGGGACTTTTCAGAAGTTCTCAGCCAGGGCTCTTGCTGCCATCCAAGTTACAGGTAAAGCTTCCATCACACGTCAGAGCAGGGCTAAGCATTCCTAGTGGTGCAGCCTCATGGCTGATGTTCGCAGTGGAAGTTGGTGCTCTGGGTTTGCTCAGTGCTTTGGCAGACAGTAAGTGGCTGTTAAGTGACAGAAGGATCATAAAAGACTTTCAAGGCAGCATGTCCTGCTCAGCATAACTTCGGATTTTAGTCAATCCCTTCCTGATTTACCTCCTCTTCTCCCTGCTGCTGTGAAAAGGGAATGAGTGTTTCTGGATCTTGGGCAGCAGAGTGGGAGAGGGAAGCGCTCCAAATGCTCCTGTGGAGCTGGCAAAAATCACTGGCTGATGCTCTTGCCTGCCAGATCTCTAAGTCCTGGCCTGTGCCAGGGGCTGTAGATAACCTTGCTTCTGTCAGCCCTTCCTTTCCAAGCAGCACTGGAGCGAGGAAGTAAAAAGGTAGAGAAATGCTGGAGGCAACCAGAGGCTTCACAAAAGCAAGATCCTGCAGAAATGGCCACGTGCCTTGAATACTCTCACAGCTGAGCAGGAAGGGGTGTTCTTCCCACAGGAATGCAAATATTCCAACTTCTCACTTGAAGTCAAATAAAGGCAGGGGATCTTGCGGGGCGGGGGGGAGGAATAAAGCAAAACTGACAACAATCCTCAGGTGTTTTGAAATGGTCTTGGGACTCAGGCCTGACCTCTGTACTTCAAGTGCTGCTCAGCGTCAGCAGTCTCCTCGCTCTGACACTCACCTACTTTCTCATCTGTATATAGGAGGAGTCTCTGAGAAAGAAAAGGCAGCAGCTGCTGGATGAAGACAGACAGACTGAGCTAGAAAGAGATGTATGTATGTTTTAGCTCTGGAGAGGTGCTGTGCTGCTTTCCTTTTGGGGGTGAGGGGAGCACACTAGAACTATGGCTTTAGGAAAGCAAACTGTTGCTTCTAAATTGTGAGTCTGAAAATCCCTCCCTGCCTCAGCCTGGAGTGCCATCCTGCTGGGAGTTTGATTAGCTCTGAGCTGTTCCCCAAAAAGAAGACAGTTGTGTTCTTCCAGGAGTGGCATGTGGTGTGTGCATTTGTAGCTCTGGGACCTCCTGTGAGTTGTGCAAGTAGCAAGTCTCTTGCACGTTGTGTGCCTTTCATTTTGGTTTTGGGGAAATCACTGTGAGGGATTTTGTGGTTTTCTTCTAGGAAGCTGCTTTAGCTTCTCAACTCCGCCTGGAGGAGAATAGGAAGGAGCATGCCAGCCTCCTTGAGTCCATCCGGCAACTGCGTAGGTCTCTTGAAGAGCTCCAGGACCAGAAAGCTGAGCTGGAGGCCCAGGTGGACTTGTTGCAGACCCGAAGCCAGAGGCTGCAGAAACGCATCAGGTGTGTGTATGAGAAGTTTCCTCTAACGCAAAAAATCTACCCTATGCCCCTAACAGAAACCTCTCTGACCTAACCTGGACCTCTCCCTTACCTCTGAGCTTCTTGTGTGTTGGGCCACATTCCTTCAGAATCCCAATGGTGGTTTTACTGCATGTCAAGGGCATGGAGGTCCTGGGGCCTGTTTCCAGATCTATTGATAACTCGCTGTGTAAATTTGCCCCTTTGCCTCTGCTTGTCAGGTTAATTTGTTTGTCTTCTCCGCATCTGTCTTGCGAGGTTAATAAGATGCTTTGAGAGGGGCACTGAAATGCAAAGAAAAGGTTTTTCTAAGATAGCTGAGCTTCTGGGTAAGGGTGTGAAGCAATGTTTCCCTGCCCAGCCAGGGGTTATGTTTGACATCGCACCACAGACCCTATACTGGTGTTGTCTTGCGTGTCTGTGGCCCTTTCCCTCCTGGAAACTGGAGGTTACTTTGGGCACCATTGCAGCTAGATTACTGGTGTAATCAAGTGCTGCCACTGTTGCCTTTTCTTGGGGCAGTGAGCTGGAGGCGGCCGTCAGGAGCAAACAGGAGACTCTGAAAGAACTGGAGGCAGAAGAAAGCGTGGAATCTCCAAGAAGGAAAGCTGAGCTCCATGTTGAAGACCTGGGAGAAACTATTCAAGCTGTGAGTAGAGCAGACTGTAAAGGTGTTTGCCTTGTGAGATCTGAGGCTGTAACTCCCCTGAAAATCCCAGCTTTTGTTCCTTCTGTGTGAACTCGTTTGAGATGCAGTGATGCATTTTTGTTCGCCAGGGAACATCAATATGTTTAATAGTGTTTGTTGATTTCTGTCTATTATTATTTGTGGGAAAGCAGTGTCGGGTACTTGAGTGCCTTTGGAGTCAAAAGCAGGGCTTGAGTCAGGGATAGAAATGTCTTTGTTACTTTTTAAAAGTCACATAAAGAACATCCCTGGCACTGGCCTTGGATCTGGGCAATACCATGGTGATGTCATTCCGAATTTTTGCTCCTAATTGGATTCTTACGGGACCCTAGGGTTCTGTTTCCCATACATATTTCTTAGTTTTTGAAATGTTTCAACTCCTCAGCACTCATCCAGAGAGCCTGCTTCCCCACCCTCTCAAAGCCACGAGGACAGCGACTTCCAATTTGATCAGTGAGTATCTGTATGCCAGCCACTTCTGGAAAACGTTTTTGCTTTGGTTTTACGAGCAAATATTTTTGCTTGGGTTTACGTGCATTGCACTGACAATCTGTTTTTGGGGAGGGTGCTGCGTGAGGCTTGCAGGGTGGCACAGCCAGTACAAAACCAGGAGCATGCTGTCTCTTTTGTGTAGTGTCCGGAGCTACTGATCAGTGAGTATCTGTATGCCAGCCACTTCTGGAAAACGTTTTTGCTTTGGTTTTACGAGCAAATATTTTTGCTTGGGTTTACGTGCATTGCACTGACAATCTGTTTTTGGGGAGGGTGCTGCGTGAGGCTTGCAGGGTGGCACAGCCAGTACAAAACCAGGAGCATGCTGTCTCTTTTGTGTAGTGTCCGGAGCTACATTCATGCAGAAGGGATTTTTTTTTGGAGTTCCTGGTGCGCCAGACCCGCTCCATGAGGAAGAGGCACATGGCACTAAAAGCTGCAAAGCAGCAGTGGCGCCAAGATATGCAGAAAGCACAGGAGGTGGTGCAGGATCCTGACAGTTCCCAGCTCCTGGAGGGCGTGCGCAAGAACCTGGAAGAGGTGAGCCACTGACCACTGCCTGTGTTCAGACGTCAGGCATGGTGGATGCACAAATGAATCCACAGCCCTGGGATCGATTCCTGGCTCTGCAGGTGCAGTGACAGGCAGCTGTGGGTGTTCAGTCCCCCTGGAAATCAGATCTTGCATGTTTTTTATGTTAGATACGCAGCGTTCGTCCCTGCTTGTGCCTTCCTCATCGTAACACAAGGGTTAGAGTCCTTCCCCTCTCAGGCTAGCTGTAGATTACTTCAGGAAGGCTAAGAGAGCTGTTCAGGAACACAGTGCGAATGCAGTGTCTGAGGAACGGGCTTAATGAGAATCTAACTTAGGCTTTGGATCACAGTGGTGTTACTGTGCCTCAGATGAGTGGCCGAGAGCGCATGCATGCATGCATGCATAGCCCACAGCTAACGGAGCATTGCGTGGTAGACTAGTTTCAGTTCTGTTTCGCTGTGTGTGCTTTGGACTAGGAAGGCTCTACGAAGCAGTCACTGCAGTGCAGCCAGTGCTCAGTAGCTTGCTAGGTTCCAGGACCTTGATCGTTAGTTGGAGCTCTTGGGACCTTAAAAGTGGAGAAAGCA
>NW_009211355.1:0-13109 GCF_000690835.1 Fulmarus glacialis | reverse complement strand
TTGGTAGGCAAAGAGGGATTCCTGTGTCATGCAAATCCTGTAACACACTTTTTCCTCATTGCAAAGGAAGTGACAAAAGGTATCCATCCCATCAGCAGGTACAAATTTGTGGTTGTAGCTCTACAGTGATTTCACCCTTGCTTGGAAAAGGGTTCTCAGGTACTTGCCAGCTCTGCTGATATGCCAACCAAAGACAGGGAAGATCATAGTTTCCTCCACTGATGATAGAGAGCACTTACGTTTGCAGAACCAAAGCTGTTGACCCTGTTGGATGCAGGGTTTGGAAGTGAAACCTCCTTTTCCTCCAGGTGAACTTGCTTTGAGGCATGTGCTCTGCCCTCTGTACACTCCCCTTCCCATGCTCTCGAAGACTTGGGAGCAGTTTAACTCCAGCAGCATGATTTCCTGTGCTGAGTAGAAGTGAGATAATGAAAGTCACCGTGACCACTAACGTAGATTATTTCCTGTCATTCTTGTTTAATTTTCCTTCTTGGCTTGGCTGTTGATCCACTGCAGGAAGCAAAGCAGTTGGACAAGATGAAGTCGGCTATGCGGAAAGGACAGGTGCTGCTGAAGAAGAAAGAAGAGAAGCTAAGCCAGCTGGAGTCCTCACTGCTGGAGGAGGTAACTACCAGCATCACTGTTGCTTGTGCCTACCCAGCTGCACTCCCACCCTGCCCAGAGCTCTTGGCCTCCTCCCCTAGGCTGGAGTCTCTGAGGGCTTTTGGTCCCTGTGAGGGCTGTTTAGCTGGGGGCCAAGGACTGGCATTTGCCAGCAGAGCTGAGTTTTAGAAACACGTTCTCTGAGAGCAGAATGGTGTGTCTGTCTGAGAACGGTGGGAGAGAGAAGGCTAGTCACAAAGTTGGAGAATGACAAACTTAATTGAACTATGACCCCCGTGATTCATTAGGTCTGCAGCCAACAGGACAAATGTGGGCTGGGGTTTGGGGTGGAGACTTTCTTCTACGGTGGCAGCTTGCCAGGCAGGGCTGCTGGCGGCAGAGATGGACCTGGGTGGAGAAAACCTGCTGAGTGCACTGGCTCGTGAGAACATTGTTTGTTAGGTCAGAAACGAATTGCTGTTAACACCGATATGCTGAAGTATCCTACAGTATAAAGTAAAACCTCACATCAGAATGGCTAGATGTCTTAGTAACTGTCTATATCTTGGTCAAGATGGCAAATACTGTGTCTTCCTTCCACTGATGACATCTGGGCTCACTGTTAAGCATGTGGCTGCAGAGTGGATACAGAAAGCAGCCTGAAAAAGCCGCATGATTTGAGCCTGGAGAAAACAAGGGCAGGTCACTTCATGTGAGCTAGGATCGAGTCTGCTTTCCTGACCAGGGCAAGCCTTGGAATCTGTTCAGCTCTGCCTGGGACCACGTGGCCTTAGGCAGGGTAGCAGCAGATGCAAGAGCACGAGACCTTTGATGGTCAAGCAGTTGTCCTTGGTGCAAAGAGAGAACCCAGCCCATGCAAGAGTTTTGAGGCTTATTTAAAGCACAAAACACTTTGACTTCTGCCTAGAAGGGCCCATTCACGTGGCTGTTAGATTTGGCCCCTAGTGCACGCACGTGCTTCTTCCAGAGACCAAGCAGTCTCTTGATTTTCAGATTTTACCGTCAGGGACTGAAGATGAGTCTGCCTTCACTTGGCCTATGCCTGTCTGTGCAGTCCAGCCTGTGTAGACTAGCTGTAGGCAGTATTCAAGTGGCTTTTATGTTTCAGGGACAGAACAGCGGGTTTTATTTGCATTGTTTTCCTTCTTTTGACCAGCTTTCAGATGAAGATACGCTGAAGAGTGCTGCGTGCAAGAAGATGGTGACTTTTGATCTCAGCGAGTCTGAGGACACAAACAGCACATCCAGCGTAAATCTGCATCAGCCTCAATGTAAGTGCCTGATTGGCTTGATATGCTGTGCCCAATGTATAATGCTTTAGACCTAGTTCTGGCTTTCCCTCTCGCCTCCCTGATGTCCCTTCTGTTGTTCTCACTTGTGCTGATTAGCATCTAAGGTAGGTCTGCTATCTGTGACTGGGACTGCTCTGTATGTCACATTTTATTTGAAAAACTTATGTCCTGCCTGTAGTGGCAGATGAGAGGGACGGAATCTGTGGGTGAACTTGCCTTCTAAATCTCTACCTTTCTTTTTAGAGGGGATTATAAAATCTGGCTTCAGCTTTTCCCTCTGCTGTCGCAGAGCTGTATTGCTCTTCTGCAGGTGTCCAGGCTTCCTCTTCCTCACATCTCTGGCAGGAGAGGCTGCTGCAGTTCCCTCTGTCCTCTGCTTGTGCTTTTCTGTTTGCCTTCAGTTGCCTGTAGCTGGAGTTGTGCAGGTGGGAAGAAGGGCTCCCCTTAAAGAGCCAGGAAGGCAGGAGGGTTGTGTTGCTTGCAGGAAGGCTGGCAAGGCTGAGCCTTAAAGAAAGTTTAGAAAACTTCCCTATGGCAACAGACTGACAATCTGTCCAGTCTGGGATCGTCTCTCTGACCCTGATCAGTAAAATATCTGCAGGCACATGTGAAACTTCAGGGTTTTCTCTCGCCATGAGATGAGGGCCCTTGTATCAGCACAGTCCTATTGGTCCTACCTCCAGCCTGGCTGGTGGCCTAGAGAGCTTTGCTTTTTATGAGCGTGTGAAGCGTAACCAATCCATTCTGCCTCCTGCTCAGTTTGCGTGCGGTGAGACCGTCGAAGTAAAGCATGATCGCCTGTGCCAGGGTCTCATCTGAGAGGCAAGGTGCAGTACTGGGGTTTCAGCACGGGGGTGCAGCTCTTGAAAGGTCTGGCCATTTGCAAGGGAATCACCGTTATGTTAATGGCTGCACGGTACAGGGTACGGTAGCACTCAGAGGGATGGAGCAGGGAGGTGAAACACGCACCAATGCATGTCCAGGCTTGTCCTGCAGGCCCCGTTCTTGCAGCATTGGAGGATCTTGTCCTTGCTATCTTGTTTCTCCTCCACTTTGTGCCCAAGCAGCCTCCAAGGCACAAATCCTCGTTGTCAGTCTGTATCTCCTCTGTTGGCTGCAAAGCCAGCTTTTTGCCTCTGTATCCCACTTAGCACACACTGATCAAACGCAGCTCAGAGCGCAACACACAGTGGAAAGCGAGTCTCCTGTCAGGGAGGCAATGTCTCCCTTGCCTTCCCAGGGATCTCTTTTTTCCCCTCTCTTCTGGCAGTTGATTTGAGAACCGACTTACGGCCTGCCCCTCAGCTGGACAAGATCCAGTGCCTGACAGACTCTCTGCGGCGCATCACTAGTGAACTGAACGGAGCCCTCGGCATCTTGGGCTCTCTGAACAATCGCCAGTCTCCACTCTTCACCTCGACGCCCTGCGACGGCGTCCCTCTTTCTACGTATGCCTCCTTGGCAGGACTTCAGGCAGGTGGCTCCGTGGTGCCCCCCACCGGCGTGTCTCTGGTAGACCAGTGGGCCTGGAGCACTGGGCCGAGCTCTAGTCGCTCCTTCACAGCTGGACAGTCAGTGGACAGCATCCTGGCAGAGAAATGGCACAAGTATTTCCCGGGTAAGTCTCCTATTAATCCATCTGCTTGCTTGCCTAGGACTTCTGATTTCACAGCCCTGCAGGTTCTAACCGGCTCGCCCTTCCCGTGCTGCTAAGGCCAGATCCTCTGGTGCTGCTGATAGGAAGGGTGCTCATGAGAGAAGGAATGAGAACCTCATTCCAGGAAGTGCAGCATATGGCTGATCCTTGTCATCCTGCTTCTGGGGCAGTTCAGCCTTCAGTACACACCCAAGAAAGCAGTCGTTGCTAAGGAAGGGAGCAAAAGAGGAGCCAGCCCTGCTTCACTGGAAGCCTCCTGTGAATTGCAGATAGGGCTCACCATCTCGGTTTCTGTAACACCACTATGTCCTCGGCAGGTGGCTCAGCTTGTGAGGACAGTGTCCATAGTACGAGAAAGCAAATGCACCCAGATGTAAAGACTGTAGATTTTTTGGGGCCTGTACTTAACGTCTGTTTTCCAGGTGGGTTCCCGTCGCTCAGTGGAAGTTCCAAGCCTCTGGACAACAAGCTGGGATACGTACCTGCAGAGTAAGAGTCTTTTTCCTTGAGTTGTTGTTTCATTGCGCTGTTTTTATTTCTCTGGAATGATTTATAGGTCACATTTCACATAACAAGTAGATACCAAAATCATAAGCTACATGTTAAGTAGACAAGTTAGACACTAGTAGTTATTCACTGCCCCATGTGTGGCGCTGCCTTGCAGCTTCTACAGTGAAGCTGCCATCATAGCTGTGCTGATAACCCTTATTCCAGGACCGGGGTCCAAGGGTGCTGGCACTGGGCCACGCCGGCTCTGCCGTGACGGGCGATGCTTCGTGGGTGGATGGAGTGGAGGCTGCCACCCAAACCTTTCCGATGCTATACAGACGAAAAGGAGGACAGCAGCCTGATAGTGGGGGGCTGCTGCAGCTTTTCTCTACAATGTGGTTGGGCAGAGGACGTTGAGCCAAGAGGAGGTGGCTTTTTGTTAACCGTGGCTCTTCCTGTAGCAGCCCATCATTTTCTTTGACATTTCTGGGGTTGTTTCTGCCTAGACCTCTCTTTCCCACTTGAGCTGTCTCTTTCTCTCATGCGACAGTGAGCAAATACGGCTGTTCCAGCACTCCCAGTTCCAGAGCAGTGAGTCAGAGAAGATGAGCATTCAAGGAATGATTGAGACAAACAAGAAATGGCTAGAAGACTTCAAGAGGGATTCAAAAGCGTATCCTTTGCCTGGGTCTGCTCTTTAATTGCACTCCAGCTTCCTGCAGCAGGTAGGAGGAGACAGCAGGAGGTGAGTGAATCAGGAGCCCTAAAGCATGGAACAGCAATTTCGAAGCCTTAGCCTCTATTTTAGTCTCCGGTTCTGCAAAGGAATACGATGTTTAGCAGTTGGAGCATGAGTGACCTGTTTGCTCTTCTTTGAGCCTGTACTTGACCGAGAAAGTCTCTTCCCTTCCCCCAGTTGTGCTGTGATGCTCTTTAGTGCCGCTGCTCTGCTGTGGTACACAGCGGTTGGAGCTGGTAATGTGAGAATTTAAAAAAATTAACCGAAGAGTGCAGAATGGAGAAGACAGCAGGGGCCTGGTCTTGGAGGCCATTGATACAGCGCCAGCCACATCGGTGGCTTTGCCATGGGCGGTCCCCGCTGAGCAGCCCAGGACGAGGGAGCAGCGTCTCTGTGAGGCAAGGGTGCCTGGAGACGCGTGGACCTGGCACGTGGGGCGGCCGCGTGGCTGGGCAGGGAGGGCTGGGGCTCCCCGGCAGAGCTCTCCCTCCAGCTCGGTTTTGAGGCATGTCGTAGCATGCGGTTGGATCAAATGAGGGAGACCTCTCAGCGCTATTAGCAGGGATGTTTCCAGGTTTGGGCTGTAACAGCATGATGCTGGGGCTGTCGGTATCTCCTCTGCGGTGTACATTGATACCAGCAGCAAATCCCTCAGGCCTCCGGTAGCACACGCTGTCCTGAGCACGGTGCTCCTTTGAATTCCCTAATCCCCCTTTAATTCCATTTGACTTGGATGCAGCAGGCTAAGTACAGCACGTGTGTGCAAGGCTGGCTCCTGCCCCTCCGTACCTGTCCTGTCTGCTGGCTGTGCTCATGCGTGCTAATCCCTCCTGTAAGCCAGGCTTTTCCTTCACCCAGCTGCCAGATCTCTCTTCCCAGGTGCACAGAAGCCCCCTGCCAGCAGCCCCAGCCTACTTCAGCTAGGACTGGATGAAAACAGACAAATTAAAGTGTACCATTACTAAAAGGTGGGACTTGGCTCCGGAGAGACGGTGGCTGGGGCCCGTGCGGTCTCCCTAACGATACGTTGGGTTTCAGTGATACCCAGCCATCTCCGCTGTGTCTTTGTGCTGTGCCCTTGAAATAAAGTCTCTTTACAAGAGAGCGGAGGAAGGGAGCTTCCCACGTGGATTCTTCTAATCCTGTAATGTGTCCAAATATACTTTATAGACTGTTTAATCCAGTGGTGAAATATCAGGGCTTCAATAAATCAACAGTTCCTCATTAGTATTCTAGCGATCGTGAGCCAGACCTGTGAATCACGGAGGACTTTGAGTAACTGGTCAAGGGGGAGGATGTGAATCCAGCTGAGGCTCTGCTGGAGGAAATGTGTCAGGAAATGAGCCCACGCTGATGCCCAGCAGATTCCCAGGTGGGCCAAGTCATCTGGCCTCTGGCACGCGAGCGAGCAGGGGAGAGCGAGCAGCGAAATGGCTGCAGAGTCTGGGGACAGAATCGGGGAATGGCAGACTCTGACTCTCGGGAAACGTTCCTCTCTTTTGGGGTGGAAGCAATAGGAACTAAACCAGGAGTGGCTTTTCATGGCAGGTCTGGAAAAGCGCTCCCTGCTTCCTCTTTCTGCCACGCCAGCCAGAGCTGCGCAGCATAGCTGTGCTATGGGAGCTCTTCTCCTGCGTTACAAATATGCCGATGGCAACGCGGAGCAGGGATGGCAAGAGAGCGCGGGGCGGCGTCTGCTGGTGCAGGCGCTGTTAAGGAACGCAGCCTAGTGTGAATGTTGAGACAAAGCCCCACCTGCGCCCTTCCATGCCCTGGGGAGAGGGATCCGGAGCTCAGCTCAGCAGCTGGGGTCTCCTTCCACACAGCAGGGCTGGGGAGGCAGACCCGAGCCCTCAGTGCCCAGCCTGGAGCCTGGCCTTGCTGCTCCTGCAGCAGCTCTGCTGGGCTCCTGGGAGAGCAGGTCTCACGAGACATGGGCTCTGCATGGCTGGAAACCTGGCTGAGGCGTGCGATGCACGGCTCTCGGACCTCAGCTGCGAGATGGCGGCTCGCTGCTTTGCTCACCGGGTGGCTGCAGCGGTGTTCCTCCGGAGAGGCTGTATCCAGAACACGGGGTGCACAGAGCTGGGAGGGGGCAGATGGTGCTGCTGTAACCATCGGGGAGAAATCGGGCGAGGTTTTCGTACTGCTGAGTGGGAAATGTGGTATTTGGTTGTCTTTGTCAGTATTTCGTCCAAGCTGACTTTAAATATTTTATGCTTTAAAAAATGCTGAGCCGCTTGCCGTTTTGTCTGCTGAAGAAGTCTGCATTTCAAGGGATCCCATCTGTGAGAAATCGTCTTCAAAGCCGTTCTCTCTAGAGACGGCTGATGCAGGGAGGGTGGTAAAGCTGCTGCTCTGCACCCTTTCGTGCTTCTTGTGTAGCCTCGGTGGCTAATGATGTGCAGCAGAGTAAAGCAGAACCCCCTCCTGCTTTGCTTCCCGGGTGTTGTGTACTGGCACACCACCGCAACAGCTCACACTGTGAGCGTGGCAGGGGAATGTTTACGTGCAAATCGAAGTATATTTTTGATGAACATCATTTTAATCATTTTAAAACTCTTAAGAATGTCTGTGTGTATTTTTTGCCGATTTCCTTAGCATTTTTTTTAATTACTTGGCCAGCCTTTGTCCTAGGACAGCTCGATCCTCTGGTCAGGTCCATGTTCTCCACCTTCTGTTTGCTAACAAAGCGCAAGGTAGTCCTTCTGCAGGCACTCCCAGTAGAGAACATCTCACTGGTGTCCTGCTGAGGAAAGCCTAGCTAGCTCTTACCGGCTCTGGCTACATGGGGAGACCTCAGATGCCCACAGGGAACGGCAGAGGAGTCCTTCTGTGGGAAGGGACGGATCAAAATGCAGGTTTCCCATCTGCTGTCGGATTGCACCAATCCCTGTCTGCAAGGATTTTGCTTTCAGTTTCCTGGCTATTGGTGGGAGACGCGGCAGTTCTTCCAGTTAGATATTTTAGAAGGGACCCTGCGGTTCTGGCTTTCTGTAGCACGAGGAGGCTGTCAGCCTGGTGGATGCTGTGCCCAAAGCCGCGTCGCTGAGCCCGGTCTGTGCGTTCGGAGAAGCGTGTATTAGTGCGGAGAAATGCCTGTTTTCTTAGCAATAACTTGGTTTGAAACGTGTTCCTTTTTCCTGTTAAAACTTGTGATAGCAGCTGTATCTGGTTTTGTACGCAAATTAAATCAACATGAGCCTGTTTTGCATGAGGGTGATGTTTGTAGCTCTATTTTTTTCTTGTTGAGACGTTCTGTTGTAGCCCTAGATATCCAGCTTGTACTTACCTTTCACATCTTCCCCTCGCTTGTCTCCGGGCTTTTTCATGTTTTGTCTGGTCAAGGTCATTTCTGGCAATTTCCAAGACCGCTTCAGCTCATTGTGGCTTTATTACCATTATTCTATTAAGTATCGGGCCAGGGTAGCAAATGCAGGGGCAGATAGAAAGCTAAAAAACAAAACTGCAAAAGCAATTCTTCATGGGGCTTTCAGCCAGCGGGACGGCTTTTCATGGGCTCATATCCTGCCCTTTTCATAAAACTGTCGTCCAGTCTCGTTACAATGGTTGTCTCGCTCTGGAGCTTTATGTCAAGGTTGGAGGACGGGCTGCGTGCCCAAGGCCGGCTCAGCTGGGCGCCCGGGGAGGGGCTGCCTGCGGGGTGGGCGAAGATGCTCAGGTCTCTGCCGGAGCAGGTGGGGAGTTCTCCCTGGGAAATGGGGAGAACTGTGTTGCGCTGGCGGGGAACAGGGCTTTGCTCCAGAGCTGCTCTCCGGCAACTTGGGATGTGTTAAAATTGGCTAACTCTGCAGATTGGCTGTTGCTACTGATTTCTCCATTTATTTTGGAGCAGCCGTGAATTTTCCCCCAAGTGGTGTTTTAGGCGCTGCTGCTGCAGCAGTGTGCTTGCTGGAGTCCTGCCGGCGGGGCCGCTGAACAACGCTCTCACCAGAAATCAGGCAGGATTGGTGATGTGCTGTTCTCTTCCCATGGCTTGTTCCTGTCCCCTTCTCGCCTCCTTCGGCAGCCCTGGGACACCCGTAGCAGCCCTTCCAGGCGGTGCATGTTTGCTCCTTTGGGATTTTTCCCTTTAAGGTAGTCTCGTGAAAGGCTCAGCTTGTCTTGCGTCTCCAGCCACCGCAGCGAAGGCTGCCTCTGTCCAATGGGGCATTCGCCGCACGTGTCCTGGCTGGGGACTGTCCAGCGCTGGGAGACTGCAGATGTGTAACACGGCCGGTGACAGCAATGGTGGGGAGAAGGGAGCCCTGATTTTTCCGGCTCTGATTCTTCTGCACAGTGCATTGCTCGCTGGAAATCCTAGGTTCAGATGGATGGGGGTGTGGGGATGCTGGGTGATCATAACATGATTGGAGCTGCTGGTACGACATAAGACAAAGCCAAATGTGGTCGGAGGACGCGTGAGGCACACGGACACGTGCAGGGGCTGGGATCCTGCTGCGCACAGTTGTGCTCTGCCTGTGGAGGGAGGGCGGGAAAGGAAGGCGCACGATTGCTGCTGAATGCTGGGGAGAGGAAAGCTGTTGGAGTCAGAGGGCTGATGAGGCACAGGAAGAACAAATGTGGATCAGCTGGTCATGCAGAAATGGAG
This sequence comes from Fulmarus glacialis, assembly GCF_000690835.1. Classification (NCBI taxonomy): domain Eukaryota; kingdom Metazoa; phylum Chordata; class Aves; order Procellariiformes; family Procellariidae; genus Fulmarus; species Fulmarus glacialis. The sequence continues at coordinate 3,696 of NW_009211355.1, read as the reverse complement.
GCTGATAGTTAGAGGCACATCCGTAAAAACAAAACACAAACCATCCCCAAACCTTGAATCACCCCAGTTCTTGCTGTGCCTGATCTGCACTTGTGTGTCTTTGCCTGCTGGAGAGCTGTGGTAAGAACTACTGGAGGAGGTCTCTGATGGCAACACACATTGTCCAGGCAGGCACTTTTGGGGACAGGTCCCCTGCCCCACTCCTGAGGCAGCCACTGTGCGAAGAGCACAGGGCGGCTCTGAGAAATCTGACGTCCCATCTGAACCGAAGGTGCCTTCTGGGTGTGGGAGACTTCGCTGTAGTCCTGCTGAGAAGCACTCCTGAGCAGAGGAGGTCTGCCCTGGCTCATGGGTCTGAGGTGTGGAGCGTGTGCACGCGTGTCTGCGCGCACTGGCCTGCGTATGTACGTAGAGAAGAGGATTTGCTTTTCCTGGAATGCCAGTACTATATATGTCGGAGAAACTCGGCGATTAGAAGAGCAAAAGGACAGTGCATGATTACTCTGCCAAGATGAACATGAGCTGTAAGCTCATTAAGGAGCTTGGAGTCCGCCTGCCGGAGAAGGGGCGTTTCAGTCCCTGGCTATTCGGAGACCGCTGTGCGTCGCTCCCAGAGCTTTGACTTCCCGGAACCGAGGGAGCCCCCGGAGACCCCAGCCATGCTGGCGACCCTGATGACAGCACTGTTTTTTGTGGTGAGAGCATTTGGACAGGTGAGTCTGGGCTGGCCTGGCAGCAGGTAGGATTTAATGTTTTCCACTTCATTTCTAGAAGCGTGTGGGTTATTTTGTTAGAGAAGGTGGTGAGCAGTGGGAACGTGGCCTTGGCCATTCTTGTGGCCTGGAGCTGCCCCAGGCTCCTGCTCCAGCACAGCTGGGGCTGCACCACGAACCCCCGCAGTGGTGTGCAGCCCAGCAGGTCCGCCCACCCTCAGCAAGTTGCCCGTGGTGTTGGCTTGGGAGCACGTTTGAGTTTTTGTCACCGTAGCATTGGCAGGTTTATCAGCAGCTTTGCAGAGGGCAGTTCCCTGTTGTGCTCGTGCACGCAGGAAGCAAGTGGAGGTACTTAGGCTTCCCAGTCTGGTGAGTGAGTGCTGCAAACGTGCATGTTGAGTCTCTGAGCTCTTTGGGTTGGGGAGGAAGGAAAACCCTCCCCTGCCCGCCCCGGCTAGGGCTGCGCCCCTGTGGGGAGAGGAAAAAATGTGGCAATTTTTGCTAGGCTGGCCGCGGGCTGCGTCACCAGCCTGGCTGACTCTCTGGGTCCTGGCCCCGCTGACCGTGCCTCTGGCTTTGGTAGCTCCTTCCCCAGGGCCGGTGCCTGGGGGTCCCACAGCGCCGTGCAGCAGCGTGCCCTGGCCCTGCTGCGTGGCGTGGGATGCAGGGGAAGTGACTGTCCCAGTGTCGGGGTGCGAGCCTGCAGCAGAGCTCTGAGCCCCGCGTCCTGCCTCTCCTGCGGTCTCTAGACCAGCTCCCGCCCTCTGCAATTCCCTGTCCCCAGACATACCTCGGGGCAGGGAGAGGAGGCAGAGGTCTCCGCTTGCCCTGCCGGGCATGGCCTTCTGTGCCTCTCTAAACCAGGCCACCCTGGGCGGGAGGGCTGGGCCACCCACGCTTCCTGCGGAGCCACACGGCCTCAGCCGTAGCCAGGAGCTCTGCAGCTCCACTACCTCATGGTGGGAATCGCTCCTCGGTGTGGCGCCAGGCAGACATGCTGAGCCGCACCACAGCTGGCAAGGCCACCATGGGTTGTGATCACGAGCATATGGAGGAGCAGCTCTTTCTGTTGCTCCTCTGCTTCTCTCCTGTCCTCTTACCTGCTGCAAATCCTTTCCGTGTCCAGCTTGGGACCAGCCTGTTCCGTGAAGAGCCCCTGCCGTACCTCGTGTACCAGCCCCTGCCCTGGCAGATCCAGTGCGTGACACAGAGCCGCCGCGCCAGCCGGGACAGCGAGGTGAGGGCTGGTTTCTTTGCGGGCGGTCAGCCACGGCGACTGCTTGGGGGAGAGGGCAGTGCCTGGTGCAGAAGCAGCAGCACGTATCTGTTAACCACACGGGCTGCTCGGAGCAGAAGGCTTGGGCAAGGGGGAGAGATTTTTTTCTCTTGAAAGACAGAAAATAGGGTCATGGCAGGAGGCAGGGTGAGCTGAAAAATGTAGGAAACATATTTGTAGACAAATTCAAGCTTATTTTTAGGAATGAAAATATCCCCTAGCAGACCTGAGGTCCCAGGTGCTGCAGTATCATGGTAGGGGCTGGAATCGAGGAAATAAACCCAGCCAGTCTGGTTCCACACTGATTTGAAATGTAGATCTAGTGAGGCTAGCCTGTGCCGATGTACATCCTCAGATGCTACCAGCACATCTCCCAGACCTGATTTTTGATACAAAGCTCTTTTCTGCTTCTCCTGGGAGGACTTCTCACAAATGCAAATTAATTAATCAGTGCTCTGTTGTGCTCTTTAAGGGAGCAACAGTAAGTATTTTCAAGTTTCCCGAAGGGAGTGGATAGCGGAAAGCTTGGTGAAGCTAGCCCTGTCCCTTCAGAGCTTTCCAGCTGGCCTGAAAGGGACTGTTCTCGCCGCCTCTGCCTGAGATGTAACTAACTCTGTTGTATTTTTGACCTCTCCCTTTCTAGAAAGGCAGGAGCTCTCGGCACAACAGCATCTACTCGATTTCTGGAGAGAAAGGTGAGCGTGGAGCAGGCGGGAGACAACCTTGCCCAAGTAGTGGGGGAAACTCATGGTTGTGACCGTGGGACACAACGGAAGAGCAGGCACTGGAGTATCTGGACCCTTCTTGGCCTCTTTCTTCTTCCAAAAAATATGTCTCTGTGACATTAAGAGGTATTCTGGAAGTCAGCCCTGTGGGAGGGAAGCCCTCTCAGATAGCTTTCTCTCCAGCCCAGCCGATGGCTTGCTGGCTGCACTGTATTTTCAATCAATTCTCCTCGCTGTGGAGGGTCCCCTTCCTGCCACCCCCGGGAGGGCACGTGAGTATGGGCAGGATGGTGAGATGTTCATTAAAACCTGTAGTATCAGCAAGTGAAGGCCCCAGCGTTGCACGGCTGAATATACAACAGCACGTGTGTGTGTGTGTGCAAATCCCTGCCTCCCTCTTCCCATGAAACCTGCCCCAGTGAATCACATGGGTCACTCTCCCCCAAAACGGTGCCCCTTCCTCTTCTCCTTGGCCTGGCAAAACCACCCTGAATTTGTCCCCCTTTCCTCCTCCTTGCTCGCGTCTCTAAGACTTTGCCCCCTCTGCTGAAGTCAAGTGCTCAGCAAAGAGGATTTGAGCACTTCTATTCTCAGTGCAGCTCGGGCAGCAATCGGATAAAGGCAGGTCAAGCGATGCTCCGGCAGCGCGGGGCTGGGACGGGTGCTGCCGACTGCCTGCCGTGCCAGAGCGGGCAGGGTGCTGAGCTGTGACATTCCTCCTCAGTGGAGCAGTAGCTCTGGTCACTGTTTTGGGGGTTTCACTGCTCCGTGAGTCGGTGAAGGTCCCCGGGGCTGCCTGGGCTGACAGCGGCACTCGTGTTGGTGCAGCGGCAGGGTGTTACTGGTGGGCCCGGCCGGGGCTGAGCTCCTTCAGCAGGTGTATTTCTCGCAGAGCTGTCGGCAGCCCGCATGGCCGGAGGCTCGTTCCTGCAAACGTTCAGCAGTTCATAGACTCACAGAATGGTTTGGCTTGGAGGGGACC
>NW_009211354.1:0-21544 GCF_000690835.1 Fulmarus glacialis | reverse complement strand
GGAGATCTCGGCCGCGGGGGGCCTGCGGGCACTGGCACTGTCCCCTGGGCTCTCTCGTTCAGGCCCCTGGGTGAATCCTGCTGGTTTCTACTTTTGGGTTTGTTTGGTTTGTTTTGTTTTTTTCCGGTAAGTGAGTTTCTGGGTAAGGAAAGCGCGTGGAGTATTCAGGAGAGATGTCTGGACGGCTTCGTGCTTGTGGTGAAACCAGCCCCGGCGCTGAGGCTGTCCAGGGCAAGCGCTGCCCGCCCGGGTGACATGCAGGCCTGTAGCGTGACCATGGGCCTCGGCAAGACACGTGTGAAATCTTACCGTGCCCACAACGTCCCAGTATACGCTCATACCCCGTAACTTCTTGTCTGCTAGCAAATTTGCTTATTGTCTGTAATGCCTTCCTTACCTTGCTATCAAGCGACTATATCACCTTAATTTCAAGCCCTGCCACAGCTCGTTGATACAGCTGCTAAATTAACTTTGAGTTGCCACTTCGCTGCTCTTAGAAGTTTTGAGAAACAGGGAGGGAGTGAGATCGCACCGTATTGATTTTATGGCCTTATAAAGTTTTACTGTGTTAAAATAGGAAAATTAAGTGATGCTTTAGCTTTGAAAGTAAGCTCTTTGCTAATATATTGATCTAGTGTGTAGTCATTGAAAAATTATTCTCATCACTTGCAATGCCTCTCTTCTGGGAGCCACAAAATGAGCTGGATATGATTCAGTTCATGGATTGCTAATGTCAGTTCATTACTTCTGGTGACACAAGGTCCAAATACAATTTGATAATGACACCATTCCCCCTTCCATTGTTAATCTTGTTTTCATGATTGTAATGCCTCTGTGTAAATATTTTCTGTTGGATGACAATTGCCACAAAACTCTTTAGCTCTCATCTGTTTTCAAAATATCAGAGCTTTTAGAATTGACTACAATAATTAAATGTAGCATTTTGTTTCCATGTTCTTTTCATACTCTCTTCCTATAACTAAAGGTTGGCTTAAAAAAATTGGGATCGTGTCATGTTTGAGCTCTAAAGGATTGTCATCCAGTGGGCAGCCCCTATGCATGAGATTAGACTGAATGCTTACAGCCCTTGCTGATTCTTAACCTGTTGCTTTAAAAAAACCCTCCTCCAATAGAGTTTCCTGAGAACTGTAAACCTCAGCATGCAGTAGGACTTTTACTGTTGCGAGGCATGGGCAGGAATGGAAGAAAACCAAGGTGGAACCTAACACTGATGTAGATATTTTCCAGCAGCGCCCTCTGAGAACATTCAGAGAATGAAGAGCTGGAGCCTCCCATGAATGGGGCTGGCCAGTTCAGTCTGCAGCAAGTCAAAATGTCAAGATCATCTGAATAATAATCAGCAGATGAAATGTCAGTGTGGACACCCAATATGCGTTTATCAATAGAAGGAGATCAGGTACTGATACCACGCAGTACTGTTTCTCTACTGCATGTAGAAGTTTTACAAAGGTCAAGGAGTCCAGAGGCATCAAGTTTCTCTGAAAGCTGTCTTGCTTTGTTCGGAAAGTTGTCACTAGATAAAAGTCAGCAAAGAGGAAAAGTGTTTTTAGAAACAGAAGAAGCAGTTACCCAGCCCTTCAGAGAGTGAACGCTAAAAAGTGCCCTCAAAAATGGATCAGTTTTTTCCTTGAGCAGCCCTAAGATTAATGCATATACTTTGAATTGTGCCCAGGAAATACATTGTCTGAGATTAAGCTAAATTTATCACCACTCCTTGCCTCCAAATGCCTTAAAGTAACCATTTATTTCTGCGTTTACATTGATTTAGGGTTCAGTTATTGGGTTCAAAGTTTGCTTGGCAATGTCATTGCATAGTTCTTGCCTTTTCTGTGCATCATCAGACAATGTCCAAGTTGCCTGCCTACTTTCAGGTGATGAGATGTGGCTGGCTTGCAGTTTCCCTGACTGTAGCGTGGAGCTGATACTCATTTTGTCAGTTGTCAAGCTATAGCTCTTTGTTTCCAGCAGTTAAGTAGGATAGGATTCATTTCACCTAACATGTCTACATCTGAAGCTGTATAACTGGGTTCCTGTTGTAGTCAATGGAAACTTAGCCAGTATAATCAATAGAGTCTTATTAGGTACTTGTCAGTGTGGCATAAACTTATGAAATAAGAGGAAATGTGTTGTGGGATTTTATTGTGCTCTTGCATTAAGTATTTCAAGGCCCCATTGTGCCTCGTGATCAGTACCAGACCAAAGAGCTTATAAACTAGATACTGGATGAAGGCATCAGGTGGCAAAAAAGTGAGATGAGAAGGATTTCTTTGATATAACAAGCCTCAGCAGTCTCTACGTAAACGTTGCCTGCAATTTCTTTTTCTTTCTTTCCTTTTTTTTTTTTTTTTTTAGGGTGATTATTTTTCTGGCATCCATTAGGGAAGAGGTTTAAGTTTCAGAATCTTAAGGAGTGCAAGTGTCACCTCCACAGAGGTAACAGACCCAGTAGGCAATGTAAGCTAGTGTTGCTGGCTCCCGACGTCAACCTCCCGTGACACGTGTGAAGGTGTCTGGCATATTACAGGGTAGGATATGTGCAGGAGCTGCCTGGTTAAACGCAAGTAGTGTTTGCAATGGCAAGGGGGGGATGATGTGAACAAATAAAACAAAAGAGATCAAAGAAGACCTCAGTAGGTGTGTTTTGAACTGAATCAATGAGGTCCTGGTTCTAATTTTCAAGACCAGAAGAGTGTGGTAGCCAGGAGACAAGATGCTGATGGGAACCTAAAGGCTGGATTCATTTTAGTCATATATGAATAGGTATCTGCTTTGCTAATCATGTAGTTTCCCTTTATAGAGAAGGATGAATGACAGGAGGTAAGGTGCCTCTCTCGTTTTATCAGCTCCTTATGGAGGAAATGGATATGCTTTCATCCAAGTGAGATGGAGGTCCATTCAGAAATTATTGGGGGAGGGGAAGTTTAGAAAAAAGTTGCGAACTTAGGTGGTATGAAACAGTAGTAAAAATACTGGATTAGCATGTAATATTCTGTGTGAAATTCAGGCTCCATTGTGCTTGCAACCCAGCCTGCAGAAGCAAAACCTATTGCTTATTCCCACTTGATTCTATTGTCTGTAACACTCTGTGGCCTTGACCATAAAGCCCTCAACAGTGCGATTGGTATGTGTCTTAAGTTTTGGGTGTGATAAATGTGCTTCATTGAATTGCCTTTGCAGCAATCACATAGTCCACAGGAGATACAGTGTGATGTTCTTCATGAGGCTGCCCCTTCCCTTCCCTCTCCAAACTAGCTAGATAGTGAAAATGATGGAGAACGCAATGATCTGCCAGCCTTGATGCTGAACAGGGCATCTCTGGATATCTCTAGTACGTGACCTGAGGTCTGGTGCATACAGGGTGTGTATGTTTGATGTGACCTAGGAAGCAAAAAAATCACATAGGGCTGGCTCATAAGAATTCTCACCCAATTTATTCTTATAACTGACAGCCAGATCACTGACACCAGATCCCCCTCTTAGAGGAAAAAAAAAAACCAAACATAAAGCAAAAAACCCAACCACATTGGCTTGTTGTCTTGGAACTCCAATACTATTTTTTCCCTGCCCCAAATACCCTGAATTTAATCACTGTAAGTGTCACGGTCCGTTTGAATCTCTCAAATTTACAGGACAACGTACTCTGTGTTATAAACTTTATTTCATGAGCTCATTAAGAAATATAACAAACACACACAACAAACGGGTGCTCAATCCCCTTTTGCCCAGACTAGTCTGTCACATGAATTCACTTATTCACCATTCAAGTCATAAGGTTTCATAACTTATAACCCATAACTCTTAATTCGTGCACTTATGAGCAAAAAAAAAAAAGGCTTAGTTACTTAGCCAGGGGTGAGAGCTCATCCTTCCTCGTCCGTCACAGTGTGGGCATCCCCTGTATCATACCAGGAAGCAGGAAAGCCTCAGCAGTCCAGCTGCTATTGGATCAGCTTCATAAGCTTTTTGGGTAAGCTGACGCTTTATACCTTCCAGGTTGGAGGTTTGACCTATACCATTTCCCTAAGTTAGCAGATTCTGAGGAAACTGCCAGACAAAAGATACTGGCTGCAGGAGACAGCAATTTGCAGGCGATAATGATGCATAATAGACCTTTAGCTCCTTCTGGCCACCCGTCTGCCTGCTCTGGCTTTGACCTAATGGCACTGCTCCCAGCATACATCAGGCCTTAGCAGGAGCTGGGTTAGCCAAAATCTGAGCAGAAGTTGAGTGAACTGTCACGCTGAGCACACCAGAAGTATTTTAAAGGGTTTTTATAGAGGTTCAAGGCTACATTCCTAGCTCAGAAGTTTGCATCAAGTTGTAAGTTGTGTTTTTTTAAAGTAAATTTTTAATGGTGAGGGGTATGATAAATTACCCGGTCGTTTGGGCATGCAGACATATTCCAGAGACAGTCCAATTTATTGCTGAAATATGAGGTTAAATCATTATCAGCTTTCTCAACTTCACTGAGATGTAATAAAACATTATTCATCACCCAGAACAGAACACTTGAAATCATTCTATTTAATATATATTTTAATAACAGTGGAAGCTAAACAATTTTTCAGCAGGGGCTTGTTCTTAAACGTGGTGGAAGTGAGGAAATATGATGTTCAATATAACTTATTCAAGTTACGATTTTGAAGCTGTAAATCAAAAGACAAAGGATTAGGGTGAATAATTCTTTCTGGAATAGCACTCAAGTTCTTGAACTAAGTATGACAGCTATTGAATGCATTATTGTTAAGTATGTGGTGACTTCCCTTAAGACAAGATGATGTGCAACTGGTGTGATTTGCAGAGGAAAATGCAAGCATATGACAGTGTCTCTAGCACTCTTCTCTGGTAGCCAAATAGCACCTGCAGGATCATGTTTCCTCAGCCCTTTAACGATTCTCCTTATACCAGTCTCTGCAGACAAATAAGCAGTTGATACTGGGGGTCAATTAATTTCAGCTGCATTCTCTTAATGTGTAGGCAGTTAATGAAGCCTGGGAAGCTGTCTGAAGCTGCAGGTTTTGATGTACGTGGTTTTTCTTAGAATGTTCTACTTGCTGTAAAACCTCTGCGCAGAGGGGTGGACCTTTGCTTAAGGGTATATTGGAGATTCAAGGTATCAGAGTTCCCTGCTTGGCTCTGGCACGGGCTAAATATGTGAAGCTGGTCTTTGCATCCCTGCGTCTTAAGTACTCATCTTTGAAGGGGAGGAAATGAGTCTTCCTTTCTTCAACTTCTGCATATCTCCTACTGTAAGCTGCCTGGGTCAGAGGCTCTTACTGTGTATTCTTGTAATGTGGGACATAGCAGGCCCTAGATTTTGATGGAAAACTACATATTCCGTAGAAAATAATTTGTACGTAGACAGGCTCCAGTATGATTTGGGCATCTCAGTTCTTATGAAGGTGCCCATTGAGAGCGCTCTACTTTTTTTTTCTCTAAAAAAATCACGAGTTTTGGATTGAGTATCCAATAAAACTTTAAACAAATAGTTAACCTCAATTCTAAAAACTAAACTCAGATAGAGAAATTTTGAAATTCTGTCGTTGTTGAATCCCTCAAAGCAAGGGTTTGGGATTATGAATCCTAATCCCTTTATCATCCCCAATTTGGTTATTATTTTGTGTCGTCCCAATTATGAGCTAATTACAAAGCATTTTTATATATGTGTAAAGTGATTTAAAAAAAACCCAGAACAGTTGTGTTTGAGTGCTATTTTATAGGCGAAAGAAAAAGAAAGTTCCAAAAAATTGTTGTAACTTGTTTGTGTTCATTTTCTGGGGAAGAGATGGCTTTGCCTGGAAGTGGTGAAGCTCCCAAGGCATGGATAGATACTAGGCATGAGGTGGAAAGGTAATGCCTTAGGAAGAGACTGCAGTCAATGTCCTGGCTGAGTTGTGTCTGTATGAATCCCAGGGGGAGGGTTGGACACAAGGAAAAAGCAAATTTTGAATCTGGAATGGAAATTTGAGGATTTATGTATTACAGCTACGTGTCTCTGGATCTTGATCCTCTAGCTTTACTTTGACCTTAGCCTGGATTTGTGTTAAGGGAGATTTCATTGTAGCAGATAAAATTGGGTCATTTTGTTCCCACAGCCCTTGAAATCAAGATGCTGGGCCAGTAGTGGTTGCAGTCCTCAGTATGCACAGACTGCTACAGGTTTCCTGGTGTTAAGGAAGGTTTCACCACTTTGCTGCATGAGCGGGTATAGAAGTTGGTAATAGTCATGTATATATTAAAAAAAAAATTGGGGGGGAGAGAGAGAAGAAAACCCTGTCTTCTCGCTCTTCAGTGAGCTAATCAACCAAGAGCAGAATGATGGGAAGAGTCCTGAGCCCTGTGTTCCCCAGGCGAGTTTGTGTTATCCAGTAGAAAATTAGTCTGAACACACGTGACATGCCAGATAATTGAAAGAGCTGGTACAACGTATGTTTGTGTAGCAGTCCATTTCAGTTGCTTCTAGTTGGTATACAAACTGTATATATAGTGGATATACATGCTGCATGTGTAGTGGGATATACATGGTTATATGAATAAGCAGATGAATGAAGAAAGTATGGCTAGTATGCTGGAAGTCATGGATGAAACTGAAATTGAAGCCATTCTCTTCATTATCAAAAAAAGTAGTATGGTATCACGGTGCAATTTCTGTCACTGGAGTAATATAATATAAAATGCTTTATGTCTGTGGATTTGTGCTGTGGACATAAAAAAATCCAAGAATAATTACATTGTAGTCTGTTTATAAAGTATTATATAAAAATTTAAAAAAATGGGTAAATAAAAATGACTCTCCAAACCTGGCTCATTTACTGCATATTGTGCTCAGGAACGACTTAAGCACTCAGTAGCTGGCTCACTTATTTATTGCCTATTTACTTAGGAAGAGCTTGAGTCTGTCCTCTTCTCTGCTCCTTCTCCTTTTCAGTCTTGGCTCTACAATTAAGAATATGAGAATGTAATTTTTAACACATTTCTACTGAGCTTTTGGCTGTTCTTAACAATGAGTAAAGGTAGGATTTCTGTTTTGTTGTTGTTTGTGTGGGGTGGGGTGTGTGCTTTTTTTTTACCACTGTAGCTGCTGGATAGTCACTATGAAGGCATGTATAAGTGAATTGTATCCATCATTGACCAGGGCATAGGTGTAACCCGGTCAGTGATGGATACAATTCCATCACTGTAAAAAGTGTTTCCTTTACAGTATGTGAAACAGTTGTTAATGAATGTACATCAGTAAACATGTTTTCCACGACTGTGAATGCTTGGCTGTCGGAAGACCATAATACTGCGAAAAGATCTGCCACTTTGATCTGCTTGGCCTTATGAGATCTATATAAAAATTCAAATGGTAAGAGTAGGATTATAAAACTAACCATTTGCTGTAAAAGTTTGAATGAACCCAATGCTCCTATTTAACATGTTCTGTTTTGCGTTGGGTTTTTTTTTTTTCCTTCTTGCCTGATTCTTGGTAATGGAGCCAAATTCTTTTGGATTTTATGAACTTGACTCCCATTCCCCTGCCCTTCAAAAATCCCACAGTGGCATTATAGTTTCACTGAAGTGCGCGGGAAAGGTTCTACTGGCTTCACTCAAGCCTGAAATTAGTTCAAATTACTATTTGGATTTCCCTTCATTTGATATTGTGTTGACTGCACGTACCTGTATTAAGTGCAACATTTCTTGTTCATTATGCTTTCAGTGCATGCACACTACATGCAAAAACATTTCTAGTGTTTGAGACTGGAATGTGTATTTCTCTTCACATTTGTAGGAAACCAATTGCTATTAACCATTTGTTGAGTGAACACTGAAATCTCTTTTTCCTAGGAGCCATCGTTTGAGATGCTTCCGTTGACTGGGAAAACAATAATATTTGATAGCTTTCCTGATCCTTCAGATACCTGGGAAATAATTGAGACTATTGGCAAAGGAACATACGGAAAAGTTTTCAAGGTGTTAAATAAGAAAAATGGCAGCAAAGCAGCAGTCAAAATTTTGGATCCTGTTCATGTAAGCTACTTAAATTAGTTGGTTTGTGCTTATTTAATTGTAAGTGAATTTATGTAATCTTTTTTTCTTTTCATCTTGGTAGATCATTTGCATTAGAAGTGATAGTGAAATAAACTGCTTCAACCTGCTAAGTATCAAGCTAGCTATCAATGCATTTTTGCATTGAGCTTGGAAGTGTATGGTAGAAGTCAGAAGTATACCTAAACTTTGTTACTTTTACTTTTGGTTCCCTCTTGTTTACGTCTTACTTTCAGAAACTGATTATTTTCCTTGTCAGTACCAGGAGTCCTAGCTGCTTCTGTTTTTACTGTTGTTCCCTTTCCTTTTTTTTTTACGTACTAGCCAGTAAGAAAGTTACGTACCTTTAAGTGCTTTAGATGTACCTTCAAGCATCTATTTTGAGTACATGCTTCTAGCTGAGTTACACGCTATGAGTGCTATTTTAAAAGTAAAATAGCGTACTTTATTTTTATTGTTCTTGTTGGTTCTGCATTTTCAGAATGTGCCAAATTACGTAGATATCACAGAGGGATCCATCTTTTCAAATGGAAAATATAAAGACAATAGCTCCTACGCACAAAGCACCAGGTGACTGGGAGGTGGAATTATTATGTTGTAGAGTATGTTTTTGTTCTCAATAACTGACATTTGTTGGGTGGCAGATTAACGCTCGAAGAGTAAGGAAGAACATTAGTCTGGTTTGTGAAGGCATACCCCGTTGACTTCAGTGGTGCTGCATGTGGCTTGGGATTTTTCTCGAGAACAGTAACCTGCAAAACATGGTCAAGGAGCTGTTCCTGTTTCAGGTGGCCCCTTTGAGCTCACCTTTTGCACTCCCAGTATAGGGCTGTGAGGCACGTGCTTCCATTGCAGGAAGGGAAGCGCACGTCATGCCATGTGAAACGTTGCAGGTCCAGAGCTGCACAGCCACACAGGGCTCTGCCTGCCCCTGCATTTCACACAGTGTTAAATTATGATCCCATGACCCATAAGTCCATGAAATGTGTTTGTGAAAATGTAGCATCTTGCATTATCTTTGCTTTGTTTCTTGTTGCTGCTTTTTATTTCAGCATGCTTTCAAAGCAACAAAAGGAGGCTCATCTCAATTCAATATTATGTACCTCTCCCAAAGTAAACATGATTTGCAGCCAAGCGATAAGGATCTTGATGAATTCAAATGCATTGGAAACTCTATTTTTGACTCTGTTGCTTTCTGTAAACAAGGTTCTTGAGCTTACAATGAGTAGGCAGGACTTTCTTGCAGTTGGTGTTCATCCAAATGCCTGTATGGCAGGAAGTGCTTCTGCTTTCATCTATTTCACAAGTGTTCAGGAATGATTCTTAAGTGGCGACGGGCTATGGCAGAGATTACTGAAGGCATCGGGGAAACTTTCAATTTTGTGTACACTTTGGAGGTTGTAGGAAAAGGATAAAGGATGATGACAGGAAGAAGGAAGAGGTAGTAAAGCTGATGCTAGAGGAAACAGAAATAGGTTAAGTAGGAGATAAGGGAGTAGAATGTAAAGAAGGCAGAAGAAATACAACGGATAAAGATGCAACATAAGAAATTGAAGAAGGGAAAAGGTATAACTGATAAAAACAGATTCGTTAAAATAAGGAAAAAATGGACGTCAGTAATGCAGTCAACATCACACTCCAAGTCTTGAATCTTTTAATTGAATATATTCTCCTTTTTATTCTAAGAATACTATTCTTCTTTTCCCCCTCCTATTTACAGGATGTCTGGAGAAGCTGCTGTACCTCCATGTTACTGTTAACATGGCAATCCTATATTAGAAATAGGATGAAAGCAGTGAACTAGTTTTTTGTTTAAACTGAAAGTTTTATTAATGTCTGCAGAGGGAGCCATTGCAATGAAGAAGGATACTTTCTGTATTTTCTTCTTTAAATTTTACAATTTTTTTCTTTGAAGATGGTTTCAGAATTGTGCCAGAGGTGGACTGAAAAAAAAAGGAGAAGAAATGTGGTTTTATATCACTTGGTTTAACTGATATTTCCAGATTAAACTGGGAAGCTATATTATCATGGGTGATGTGACACTGAAATAAGCATTTCATGTTTAATCCTTTAGAGCTCTCAGATTCTTTGTGTCGAATAACAGCTTAGCTTTTTGAAACTGAAACAGGAAAGCGAAGGTGTTGAAATGAGAATATTGAAGATGGAACTGAGAATGCTCTTAGTCTTGTCCTCAGGGGTATAAGTAAATACCATTGTACTTTAGGGCTCTTAGCCAAATTATCCTATGTCTAAGTTCACATGAAAATATTCCCTCGACCGTTTCTAAAAGAGGTACTCTTATGCAGGTAAATATGTTCAGTTTGACCCAATATTTCAAGTTCTCTTCCTTCATAAAATGCAGAGGAAGATTTTTCTTTCTAGTATGCACAGAATGAATAATCTATTCATTTCATTCCCTCTCTTTTCATTTCTCCTTATAATAGTAAAAATCTCATAAAATCTGAGTGCCCCTCAGGAGACGGAAACCTCTATTAAATCACAGTAGGACGGTGGGCTAATTCCCTTCCAATTTCCCCAAGGCAGCCAGGCTATTATATGTTTTGTGTGTAGTTTTTTGGTGTTCGACTCTTTGGTTTTTTCATGGGTTTTTTTTTTTTTTGCTTTATGATCTGTCCTTCTGTTTTTGCCAGATGCATTTTCTCTCTTCATCCCTTCTTATCTTCCACTCTTACCCTTTCCTTCCTCTGCCACCTTCAGTGCCTTGATTCTTTCTTCCTTCCTTGTTTCTCTTTTTTTATTGGCTGTATTCTGTGTTGTGCTTATGGGAAAATTAACTTAAAGTGATTTCTTCCTTTTTTTGAAAGAGGAAAATTTCAGCTGTTTTTCAGCTACTCCAATAAAAAAATCTCTAAAACCCTTCCTTGTGAGAAGACTTATTCTTGTAATCTCAATATGAAAGTTTAGTGGCCCAATTCCTGAAGATACTGGTGATGGGCAAAGTTCTTTGAGACCAGTCAAGCTGGTCTCAAGACAAAAGGCTAATATGAGGAACTTGAGTTGGATTTAGCATTGGAGAGACCTGTATAAGAAACAAGTGAGCAAAGTCCTCTTAGGGGCAGATGCCTTTGGTGGTGAACAAAATGAGGAGTTTCATTCATTAGGAATACAAAGCATCCCTTTTCTCTGCCATGATCACTTCTATTCGGCAGTGGTAAGACAGGTTTTCGGCACTGTAGGTGCTTTTCATTGATATGAAATCCGTTCATATGGATAGTGGAGTTCATATGTAGCCTTCCTCTAGAATTGATCTTTCACATCTATTTCTTGTTGGGTGGGTGTAAATAGTAAATTGTATTAAAAATGTTTTAAATCTGGAAACAAGTATGTTAACATTTTTTTGAGATCTAAACAATGGGGGAAAATGACTGCAGGTATTCTGCCTTTACCTGTGGCCAGGATGGATTGAATATTTTCTCAGCATGACTGAAACACAGTCTGATAGTGTCCCTCAATGAGCAATTCCAGTGCATAGGTGGAAGGGGTTACCTGAGTCATCCAGTGCCCACCGTTGCTAGCATCCATGTTTGGTCTGAAAGGGCTTGCACAGCTCCTGGTGCAAGTGTTGGCAAAACTTGTCCCATCTCTCACCTCCAAATGGATTTCCCTCCCTGTGTAAGAAACCCGAGGTCTATAACGAAAGACTGACAAAAAGCCACAACTCCAGCTCAGTGGGAGAAGCCAGAGAGATCATGGATGTCACCAATTTCTATGATAGTAGAAAATGAGAAAAATTCCCAGATGATTCTAGAAAGTGGGATGATAAATGAGTAACATGTGGCTGCAGTCATACTTGTTTGTGCACAGAGGGGTAGAGAGGTAGTTCCAGCTGCACCATCTCTTGTTGGGGATACCCTTGAGATTAGAGAAGTAACATGTGACTGCCCGAGGCATCTGCATACCTACCCACTTGTGGATTGCACTGGCTTTGCCTTGAAATGCTCCTTCTCTATTCTCTGAGGGCTGCTCTGTCATACCCGGTGTGTTCATTAGTTGAAATTGATAAAGACCAAGTGAAAAACCAGGTGACTGTTCTGTGTTGAGTAAACAGAACTAAACTTTGCAGCCCTGCAAATGGTACATTCATGTTCTGTTTGGGTTTTTTCTTTGCATTATTTCAAACTACATTTGAATAGTCAGGAAATGCTGACTATTGGGTGTGTTGGGTTTTTTAAAAGGCTATTAAATATCATTATTTATTTATTAACTGCTATGTATTTCTCATTTGTGACACTAGGATATTGATGAAGAAATTGAAGCCGAGTACAACATTTTGAAAGCTCTCTCTGATCATCCCAATGTAGTCAAATTCTATGGCATGTATTATAAGAAAGACGTGAAAAATGGAGACCAGCTTTGGCTAGTTCTTGAGGTAAATAATTCAGAAAAATAAGAGGTTTTTTCCAGTTGGCATTCCTATGTTGAGTATAAACTCAGTGAATGAGATGCAAGTAATTTGTTTGATGTTTTTCTTTAGAGTGGTTGCATGTGAAGTGATAAATGCTGCTGTTTAGTTTTTTCAGTGTTCTGAATTAATGGTCTGCTCTGAGTTCAGCATTCTTATTTTGATATTATACTGATAGTGCTGTGCCTACAGAATTAGGATATAAATTCTAATAGGACTTCATAGGATTTGCTACCTAAAATCTTTCTTTAGTGAAAGGCTTATCATGGGAATCTTCCTCCGGTAGCATTTTTTCAAATATGACTAAGATATGTTATAACAGTTAAAGAAACCACTAACCACTATGATGATTTTTTTTGCTAAATGAAGTGATAGAAATTAATTAACTGAATTGCTTTTTTTTGTGCAAATAAATGCACAAATAGATAAATAAGCAAAAAAAACAGGCTACTGCCCAAATACTGTTGAAAGCAGCAGGATTTCCTCAAATGGAGTCAGAGCAAGGTAAGGCCTGTAATTTGTGTGTTTCTGTCTTTAGTTTTGACTAATCTAGGAGCAAAGAGCTTGATCGTTACTGTTTTCATAGATTCACTATAACCTATTCTGCAAAAACTTCCTCCTCTCCCCAGAGGAAAATGAAGAAGAATGTCTGTGACAGGAATAGTGTGCCTTTCATAACAAGCAAGGCTCTTGCTGATGTTTGATCAGTGTTTTATAAGGTTGAGGTTGAAGAATTAGTTGTATTTTATGATTTGTCAGCTAAGTGAATATAAATCTCCTGCCAAATATCTCAATGATACAATGGTATCTAATCCTGGAAACAAACTCTAAAAAATGCTTAAGTTCTAAAAACTTTTCCAAATTCTTCTGACTTCCATTGGGAAGATGTTTTTAAGAATAGTTTGCATTGGAAATCATAATAAATTATTAGTTTAGACTGACATCAAAAGATGTCAGCTCTTTGTGCAGTGAGCATCTTTGAAAATCTAGCTTCTGTTGTGTCTGCTGGGCATTTGAAACTCCATCTGTGAAACTTCGGGCTTGTAAAGGATGGATGCCAAACAGCCAGGATGGAACAGACTGTGAGGAAACAGTCAAGTGTTTATATTTTAACTTTTATATTTCACATGGGTTTATTTTCTTAATGTGAAAAACGCAAGCCTACATCTGGAGTATAAGTTTTATGTTTACTCTTTGCATGCCAAGCTGTGTATGTGCAATTGCTAGTATGGAGCATGTGGAATAGTCTTGGATGCTTTCTGTCACTGCACATGTAGATCCATGAATGCAATGGATTTCAGTTGGTGTGTGTACGCGTAGATATGCATAAGTAGAAAAATAAATTCCAGTGGTGACTTTGGTGAAGCTTTCCTTTTAATAGAAGTATCTGTGAAAGAAAACTGTCGTGGAAGAGATTCCTCTGTTGAAGTGTCACCTTCCTTTCAGCTTGTATGCAGCTTTACAGGGCCGTTGCAGTTTGTTTTTCACAGTTGCTATTTGGGTGTTCTACAGTTTAGAAGAATGAAGATATCTTCATAATCTCCATTCTGTTTTGTTGGCATTTTTTTTAACAATATATTTATGTCTAAATTCATAAAGGTGGTGATTAGTCTTCACTTTAGCTTACAGAGACCTCTATTTCCATTGCTTTGGGGGTTTTGTTTTGGTTTTTTTTAATTTATTTTATCCTAAAAGAGCATTTTCACTTCAGAACTGTTGCTTCCCCTGAAGACAGGAATCCAGTCTTGAAATTTGGATTTGCAGAGTTTGATACCAAAGAGGAGATCTTTCTTGTCTCCTTCTCTCAAAAACACTGTTAACTAATCCCTGCAAATTCTGTGTGATCCTCTGAAATGAAAATGGACCTTTTGCAGTCATCACCTAGCCTTTTGGTACGTTCCCAAAGACTGGAAGGACAAACAGTGTAGACCACTGCAGTTTGCATAATCTGAAGCAGCTTCCATAGTATCTGAATGCAAAATGATGTCAAGGAGGAAAAACAGAGAATCAAATGCAGACTATTGTGCACTGTAGTATTCTGGATTCCTGCAAAGCTGCAGCTGCCCGGAAGAGCTTACAGGAGCAGTGGGGCATTGAAAGCAGAGCTTGTTGCTCTGCTCTGCTTTTGTGTTCTGTGATGGGATCTGTGGGCAGGAGGTTTTGGAGGGAAAGTTTCTCAAATTCCACTAGGAATAGGCTGTGATAGATGACAAAACTCAGCATGTAGTAATGGGCTTAGAGCGACCACTGTAGTTTACCCACAAAGTTACTCTGTGGAGTATTTGAATCCGTATATGTAGATGTTATTAAATAATTTTTTCGTAGACGAAAAAAATCCTCAACTCTTTAAGATATGTCCCATGCAATGTATCAATAGCAAGCCAATCTGGAAAGAAAGATTGTTGCCAGGTTTCTTTTCTCCTAATTCAGTCTTCATAATTGGTTATATGAAAGGTACTGTTCAATTCTTACACCTTTTTTAGTATATATAACGTGATGATTTTTGACGTACTCCATAGTTTTCAGTAGCTGTTTTGTATTGCATTCATCGTGTTTGGGTTTGGGAGAAAAGAGGCTAATCGGGTTTGAACTAGGCTAAGGTAAGTGGCTGAGGTACAGTTTTGAGGCCAAAACTGACCAAGTAGCTAAAAAGACTATCCTACAATATTGTAAAGGGTTCTTGAGAGATTTTAGTGTCTAATACTTAAATTATCATAAAATCGTCAGACCTCATAAGTTACCACCCATTCTGAATACTGGAAAAGACCTTGGATGGGTTTATGATGATATTATTGCAGTATTGGTGTGAAATATTCCACTCCACCTTGCATCTCTGTTTTCCAAAATGAATCTATTCTTATGTGATTTGGTACCTGTTGAACCTGTACTCTCAAATTCTTGGACAAGATAGCTGGACATTCCATTTTTAACTAAAATTGACACTTTCATTTGCTGCTTACTCTAAGGCATATGTCAATAGTGAGGCACTGGATGTTCACAATCCAGCTTGAAGGTATTGTCCTCTGACTAGAAATCATTAAACCAGATGACTATCAAGAAATATTTGCCTACAACTAAATGGAATTTGGAGCTGACCTATTGGTGTGGGTCATCTGACAGTTTCTATGTCTATAGAAGCCAAAACCAGTCGCTTCAGAATGATGGAAATGTTTTGTTACAGAATAATCCTGGGTAAACATGACATTTCTTTCAAATCTCTTCACTTAATAATTGCCTAATAGCACACGCGTTCATAGAAAATCTTTTTTTTTAATTTGAAGTGAAATTCCTCATTTTCTACTGAACACTTGGATTTCATTTTCTTTGTTGTATTTCTCTGTCTCTGTGCTAATGTGCAGATTACCTAAGTGATCTTAGCATTTTGAAGTTGCAGTACTGTGAGCTGGAAATACGCTTCTGAGAGAGTAGGAACTATTGTTCCTTAATTTTTTTCTGTTAAAATAAACAAATACTTTTTTGATATAATAAAGTATCAAGAGATACGTAATCAATCTCATACTTGGATTTAACCTTTCAGGGTAGATCTAATCAGTTAAAAAAAAGTGCATAATGATTACTTGGAAAAATAAAAAACCTTTTTGCATAACACACTTCTGCATGTGACACTCTATTACAGTATTTGTAGCAGAAGTGTAAAGTTACTGCATTGTGTTCATCTTAACACATAAGGACCTAAATCTAGGACTAGTATAGAATATGAATTTTAACAAATAATTAAAAACTAGGGAAAACTAATAATATGACAGCTTTTAGCGTCATTAGCATTTCTTGGTAATAAAGCAACCTAACTTTCTCAGTTCAGCATTTTTAAGGAAACCACCTACAGGAATGAATGTGGAACAGGAATACATCTGTACGGAATAACAGTACTCTTGATTCTCATTTCAGAAATGCCCTTCTCTCTGTAGGCTGCACTCAGATAGGCTGAACATCTGCCCTTGTGTGGATGCTGTTCTAATCACGTTTATAATACAGAATATTGCTGGAGGGAGGATTCTTGCCAGGTGTATTAAGCCTTGTCACGTGTGTCCAGAGATGCAGGCAGAAGAAATTGGCCTATCAGCTTAGCAGTTTCATGTCAGCAGACATCAGCATGATGACACAGCTAAGGCAGAGTGTGCTATAGCCCATTTCTTTCTGCTCTGGATGTTAGTTAAGAAGGGAATAGATTTGAGATAGTTGGAAATCAGCTGATGGAAGATGGAGCAGAGAGGTAAATCGTATCAGGCCATACAGGTGAGCATGTAGGTCAAGGGTAGGTGGGGAGAACAAGTGGCACAGCCCTCACCTGAGATCTGGTGCTAATCAACCTAGCCAAGACCTAGTCAAGACTGAGTGAAGGCTGAAAATACCACAGCAAGGTAAATGGCAGGTCTTACACAGCTTTTACTTGCTACTGTAAGCCAGAGGCCAAGAATCATAATGCAACATATTTCCATAGTTTATTTCCCACACAGATCAGGTAGAACTTTAAGAAGCATCTCAGTCCATTTTCAAAAGACACATAGTTATGCGTGCCATATTTGAGATGGATTTGGGTTTGCGAGTCACATAAGTAAGTGTCCTGGTTTCGGCTGGGATAGGGTTAAATTTCTTCCTAGTGCTGTGTTTTGGATTTAGTATGAGAAGAATGTTGATAACACACTGATGTTTTCAGTTGTTGCTAAGTACCCTCCTAGTCCAAGGACAGCTCCCATGCCTACTGACTGAGCTAGGTACACAAGATGGGAGGGCACATAATCAGGACAGCCAGCGCAGCTGGCCAATGGAGTATTCCATACCATGTGACGTCATGCTCAGTATATGAATGATAGGCGTGATCCAGGAAGTACCGATCGCTACTTGGTTATCGGTCAGCGCGGGTGGTGAGCAATTGCATTGTGCATCACTCATTTTGTATATTCTATCATTATTATTATTATTTTCCCTTTTCTGTTCTATTAAACTGTCTTTATCTCAACCCACAAGTTTTTCTCACTCTCACCCTTCCGATTCTCTCCCTGCCCCACTGGCGGGGGGAGTGAGTGAGCGGCTGCGTGATATTTGGCTGCCTGCCAGGTTAAACCACGACAGTAAGCTAGTATATTTTATCATTATCAATATATTTTTATGCTTAGGAAATAGAGGGAACATCCGTTATTTTATAGTAAAAAAAGATTTTGTTTTTATGAGTTAAAATTTAGCTTGGTAGGGAAAAAAGTTTGGATGGAGTGACTTCCCACCTAAAAATACAGTTTTGTAATATCAAAGCATTTTGTAGAAACCTCTCCATTTTTGGAGGGGTGTATGTCCATTTCTGGAGAGATGGAGGGAATCGTCAGGAAGTTACAGAAATAAATCCCTTTGTGCTGAATGTCAAGACGACTGTCAAAGCATTCTTTTTAGTTGTTTTGGTTCTCCTAGTGTGTATGTGAACATTTCAAGAACATTTGCAATGCCCTGCTGAGTTAGATCAATGGTCCATGTAGCACAGCATTCTGTCTCTTGTGGTGACACTAGAAGATGCTATTTAGGAAGAGTCTGTCCAATTTTTGCAGTCCATTTCCCTCATGCTCTCCAGCAACCATGATTGTTGTATTAAGGATGTCTCAGACTATTCTATTTAGTATCCATTTATAGACACAGTAAACTGATGGTGATACTGTCATGATATACAGTCTCCTCTTAGAGCATGCAATTTTAATTTTTGTGTCATTATTGTATATTTATTACTACATATAATATTCCACATACTAGAATATAATGTTTTCAACATTATGAAAACATTTCCAAATCAAAATATTTTTCAATGTGTGGTAAGAAATTTAGAATCCTGTTCATTCGAAAAGGAGGAATGTATTACAATTTGCAGTGGACTGCAAGGTCTGCTTTCTAACCAGGTACTTAAAGTACCTTCACAAATAATATTTAAGTAGCTAGTGCAATCTGTACAGGTGCTGGTTATGCGCAGTCCAGACTGAAATGAACCTGATTCATCTTCATTCTCGTGTAGAACCTTTTCTTGTTCTAGTGTAATCTTCATCAGAGAAATCATGTGAAAGTGTAGAATAGCTTGTGCTTGGAACCTGCTTCTCTAAAGAAGTGACATGTTAGCCTTTTCCATTCAACCTTATAACGTGGGAAAATAAATGCATTAAATAAATCAGTAACTTGTATCATTCTGCATTGTTGCAGGCAAAGTGATATACTTTGAGTTCAATCTTCGGGATGTTTCTTGATGTTAATTGAACCTGCTAACCAGACAGTGGTAACTCAAAAGAATTACAGAAAGATTATCACAAAGGATATTGTGATCCAGTTGGCAGCTATGTTTGCTAATTTAAAATTTGCCTGTAGTGATTCAAATTTGTTACTTAACTTTGATCTTTTAAAGTTAATGTTAAGAGGAAAAATTTTAAATGTACAAATATCTAAATTATCTTTTTAAATCCTTGGGATACTTTTATTTGTGTTGCTTTTTTCAGAAAGAACAAAACCATTAAACCCAGTAAATAGAAGCTCTCAGGAGTTTGAATTAAACTAGAACACAGAAAATTGTAGTGCTTTAGTTCACCTCGTCCTCTTTTCGCAAGCATAGACAAAGTACAAACCCATGGTGTGGATTCCATTTAAGCTGAGCGAGGACATTGTAGCTCCATATGGAAAAAAGGAATAAAGTGCCAGTATACCAAACTGCCAACCTGCTGTACCAAGGTAATGGCAGTCCATTGTACTAGATTATTCTAGTGGCTTGCTGGCCTGGGAAAGCTTGCACAGCTAGCCAAAATGCTTGTAACAGGGTAAGAACTGTGAGAGAACCTATCTGACAAAGACTGTTGCTGTGCGATAAGCACAGGGTAGCAAACCAGTGTAGTTCCTACTCAATTACCAATTATAAGGGCAGTTGCAATTGTCTGGTTAGTCATTTACATATACTGAGTATATAACAAGCTGAGATCCTCTGATATAAGTCCTTTCTGGTTTTGTGCAGATCCTTTTAGAAGAATTGCCATTCTTGAATTTGCCCAGAGATGGAGAGCTCAGCACAACGTGTAGAGTATCAATTACTCCTTTCCAATCCTAAAAGTGAGCCTTCATAGCAGGGAGCTTACATCAAAGCTTTAAGCCAAATAGAACAAATGAATTTGGAAATGGAGAACCAAGGGGATAACAGAAGTCAGTTGTGATCTCAAGCAGCTGCAAGCATTTGTCAGCATTGCAGCACAGGAGAGTTATTAAGGAGGATTTGAAGGAGGATAGCGGTGTGGTTTTCTGTTTATTTTGGCTGCTCCTTCAAAGCAGAAAGGAAAACATGTTATGCCTACAGTTAGCCGGTGATGGATGCGAGCACTGCGAGTTGATCAAGGGTAGGAGTAGATCTGTTGCTGCCTAAAGAAAGGTATTAGGACTGCTATGGGTCCTGACAGTAAAAGCAACTAGGTCATATCTGATGTGATTGAGAAGGGGCAGCCAGCGTGAGGATTGAAGGGAAGAGTGGCGTGGTCAGAGGTGGCCGGTTAGGGATAAGAACTTACCAAGGCCAAGAGAAGAAGGTGTTGCGGTAATTCCTGGGTAAAATGAAGAATGCTGAACAATACTTCTGCACTGCTGCTTCTGGGCTGGAGTGAGTCTGCTGTGCTGTTGCACTGTTTTTTCTGGTGTTTGGAGAGAAAAATTTAGCACATCAGATGCTTCCAGATGTTTGCAAATGCTAACTGTGGTCACAGAGAGAGCCCTAGAATTAATGAAATATGTATACATTTTCCTCACAGATTCATAAATGAACAGTGACAGCACAATTTACATATGTGTCAGATAGAGAAAAATGAGTATAATTAATGCCCAAATCTTGTGTGGCTAATAGTTTTGGATCCTTCACTGACCTACTATCAGAAGAGTTTCTGATCATGTTGCTTTTTCAACATGACATGTAATTCTAATATGTGGTGTAATTCACTGAAGTGCGTCCTTTTCTTTCTTTTTTTTTTTTTATAAGAAGAAATCCTCTGCTCTGTTATATAATGTCCTATCCGTGAAGTATAGTTATGCATCTAAAGAAGTATCAGTCTCAGCAGGTACAGTTGCATTGGGGAAGGGAGATTTTTTTCAGCTGGGGAGTTACTGGGAGATACTAACAGTGTAATTCTAGGTTGCAGTGTGGTTTGCTACAAAAGAGGAGCAACCACTCTCCAAAGTAAGATCTAGGTATTGGTATTTTTAAAAAATTGAGGCTAAAGTAGCCAGAAGCATAATATGAACTTCTAGGATCAGGACAACTGTAACAATGTATTATGAAATTCATGTATTCATGAAATCCCTTTCCTAGCTCCACACACACAAAGAAAGGCAGAGATCTATCATCCAAATATTTCTGCTGCTGTTGTGTGGCTTAACATGGGTGAGGCTTCAGCTGTTTGAGAGCTGTGAGACTGGGTGATGTAAAACATGAAAAGAGACAAGAAACCGTAAAAAAAAAAAAACCACCCCTCCCCTCCTCCCCCCCCAAAAAAATCCAAAACCACAAACAACCAAGAGAGATTCTTCAACTTTTACATTCATATCAAATTTTGCAGTAGGTGACAATATATTTACTTCTGACTCATTAATTTTGATTTTATGAGCTCTGTAGGAGGACTGATAAGTTCTGTGTGCTAGGTAAATAGATCAACATTTTAAAAAATCTGTTTATCTAGATAATCTTCCTTAACCAGGGATGCAATGCCTTTACCTCAGTCCCATATCGCAGGGCAAGGAGTCCCGTAACATATATAGGGCAGGGGACAGGTATGGTTCTTGCAGTGAGAATGTGCTGTCACCCCCACATGGGCAACACGAGACTCTTCACAAGGCACTGCTCCTTTTCTGCATCCAGGCATAGACTACTGCTTCAGAGTGCTGTTTGTGCAAAGCAGGCTGGGCACGAAAAAGAAAAGCTCAGAGCAAGGCGGGTAATTCTGTCCTTGTCTCTTGTTGAGCTTTCCAGTGCCGTGTAAGCGTCCTGAGGGCTGGCAGTAAAGCATTTTTCTCTCCATTAGCTTGACCTCTGTTATGGTTTAACCCCAGCCAGCAACT
>NW_009211353.1:0-16726 GCF_000690835.1 Fulmarus glacialis | reverse complement strand
AGGCCCCGTACATCCTGAATTGCCCATCAGCGAAAGGTCTCTGTTCCCTTGCGAGGGGGGGTGTGATCCGCGGGGAGGAGGGTGAATCCAGGCCTCGCTCGGCTCCGGCAAAACCGAGGTGGACGGTGTCCAGCGCTGCTGGTGGGGAGGCAGCGGCGGGGCCGCACCCCGTTTTTTTCTGAACCGCATGGGCTCTGCCTTCGTAAATTGCTGTGCTTGCACATGGATCATCCACAGGCTGTTTACGGGAAAACTAGCTAGTCTACCGTATTTTTATTCGGGAGCACTACAAAAAAAGGTTATTCCCCAGTTCTGTTTTTCCTTCCTGCAAATCCAGAAAGTTGCAATAAAAAAGTGAAAATATGTTTCTGGCCAGCTACCCAAATAAAATAATAGCTCTGCTTTTTGCAGTAAGAGTCGAATTGCAGGTATTCAACACGTCCTGGTGTAAA
This sequence comes from Fulmarus glacialis, assembly GCF_000690835.1. NCBI lineage: Eukaryota > Metazoa > Chordata > Aves > Procellariiformes > Procellariidae > Fulmarus > Fulmarus glacialis. Next base: position 16,274 of record NW_009211353.1, on the reverse strand, counting down.
ACCCTAAAATAGGAATTCGTAGCTTATTTATAAAACATGAAGGCCTGCTGAAAGCCTAATGTTGGAATTGCTGCCGGATACTGGGAGATAACGGCACTGAGGTACATCGTGATACATCCTGCTCAAAATACTCTTATTGTGGGATTCTTTGTCCAAGGTCACTGTAATATGACTAGTATGTGTCTGTAGCCTTGCTCAGTGAGTAAGCAGATATAACAAAATTATAACTTCTCTTCCCTGTAGTCTGCGTCACGCAACTTGTTCTTTTTATCTTGTCTCTGTGTCGTCTTATTTTGAAGTAGTTCCCTAGAAATTTGATTACCAGAAGCTAGCCCCCGTAATGAGTTCTGAAGAAGCTAGCTCAGAATTTGCATGCGCTTTCTAAATCTGGTACGACAAAAGATCTTTTTATCTCTGTAACAACTGATTTCTTTTCTTTTTTGCCATCTGACTGTTTTTTCCTTTTCTGAGTTGTGTGACAGAGAACAGTCTTGCATGGGCAGAGGATGGGGTTAGCCAGCTCTTAGTCTCCAGTAGTTAATGCACATATCCATCTTTGCAATTCTGTCATGGGCTACTAAACCGGAGTGAAACAGCAGATGACATGCCAATCTTTGTGTTTCCCGCCTGCATCTCTTTTCCCTGAAAAGAATCACCATGTGCTCTCAGTACTACTAAAATCGATACTTCTTTTTTTCTTCTCATATTCATCATGATTTTGGCATACTCATAACCTGCTTGTCTTCCAGTCCTAATGCCAAAGCTTCAAGAGAAGTTGGGAATGGGGAGGAGAAAGGGTTCAAGGAGAGCTCAGGTTTCAGCTGTCCTGCAGTGGGGAAGGATGAGGTGGGTCTTTCTTTTGTAGCTCTGATGGCTCTGTAAAGCAAACTATTCTTCTATTCTCTCATTTTAGAATAATAGCACGATAATGGTGCTTTTCTTTCCCCTTTCTAGAATTAGTTCACTGTATCGTGGGGCTGACAGTTCAATTTCTTTCTGCTCAGCTACTCCTGTTTGCTGGCAGCTTTTGTCGTTCTTTCCATCTGTTTCTCGTGCTGAGCAGGCTACAAGAGAATTCAAGCATCTTCCTGAATTTTGTTGTTCTTTAATACAGATACAGAATGTTGAAGGGTGAACTGTAACACCATATTCACTTCCCTCGTTCTGATACGCTGTTACAGTTGGTTAGCTGTTCCCTTCCCTAGCTCTGTGAGTAATTTCTGCCTTTAGCTGTTACGCAACACAGCTTCCTGCCGCTGCTAGTCAGCACATGGGCACAAGGTACGCTAGTGAGAATCGGCTGATGAAACTCCTCCCTTCCATCCCTTCTTCTGGCACCAGTAGGGAAGTTGCCTCTAGATCCATGTCAGGTCTTCCAGTGGGAATGTGATAAGCCACAGCACTCGGCTGCAGAGAGATTAGAGCTGCAGAGAACAGAAATTCGAAGTGTAGGACAGCTGGACAGCTTCCTTGAGCCTGCCTGCTTGCCGTAGTAGTCCAACCAAGCATTTTAGAGGCCTCGTTAGAGAACACAATGTCACTTTTCATTATCCGCTTCCTTTCCCTTGGAAGCTCCTAGTCGGTGAGCTGAGAGCATGTTGTTTAAAATGAAAAGGTTGTGGGAAACTTGTTCAGTCTCAGTTTTATTTCCTGCTTCAGCATCATTGCCACTGCGGTCATGAGCATTAGGATGTATTGATGGCATAGCTTTACTAAGTCATTCTAGCAGATGTTTGTTCTCTGTTTGTGTTCTATTATTATAAGCAGAAATAGCTAATAACATACCGATTTCAAAACGGAACTTGTGTACAAGGCAGAGCTAAAAGTCTTACTCTAACTGTAACATTGCTTTTCTAGCCAGCACCTTTACTGGCAGGTTCCCTCGCTCTTTGTAAAAGAAATTTGTTGAGTATTTAATTTTATTTCTGTTTTTTTTAGGGTTGACTTCAATGTTCCAATGAAGGATCACAAAATAACCAACAATCAAAGGTGAGCCATAATTTCCATACCAGATGGAAGCCCCAAAGTCTGTTTTCTCTCTGATTTTAGCCCGGTTCTGTTAGCAGTACCTGGAGTGCTGCCATGATTAAGCTGTCATTGCTTGTACCAGAATATTAAAGGTGTCTCAGAGAAGGTCCAGCAATTGTTAATTAAAACCCCTGCAGCTATTAGCAAACTACACTAACTACAAGGCACCTTCTCACCGTAGCTGCTGTGAAAAGCATATAGAAAAAGTCTCTTAATTTTACAGATCCTAAACTTCATTCTTCAAATACGGTTGAAGTGTTATGCCCGTTTCACAACATCCCTTTGGCTGTGTGTGAAAATTTGTTATGTTTGTTGGTAGTACCCAGAAGACTTTCTGCCTCCTGGTTACCCTGTGGTTGTGTTACCTTGTTGGCTTATGTTAGAATAATTGTTCTAGTGCAGCTTACAAAAACACAGGGTTTAGAAACAGTGATATCAAATGTCTTGTCTTGCTTGTCTGTCACTTGCAGGCAGATGCCAGTTTTGTTCACCGCAACATGGTCACTGCTCAACATTCACATCATTTCTTTATTGGTTGAGGATCACAGACTAAACTAGGAAGCCCGGTAATGTTCAGGCGTGTCCTGGCATTTCTTAGCTACAAGCAATCAGCAGAATTTAGATTACAAAATGCATTCTATTTCCGTGTCCTACATCGCATGGAAGATTAACAGTGAAACATATGAAAACATGCTGGGACAGAGAATTTTGTTGATGCTCTCTGGACCGTGCTTCAGGATTGTCCCAGTCCCTAGGAGAAGAGTAGGCTGGGTTAGCTCCACAGGGAAAGCTGTGCTCTGTGGGATGTGGTTAGTCTCCTAGACATTTGTTCTAGCAAGGATAAGTTGCTAAGAAGCCCCGTGGCCCTTTTGGAGACTTAGTGGTGGTGATGCCCTGCTGTCTTTTGTGGTGGGGTAGGTTGAACCACGTGAATGCCAGAGGTAGGATGGACTTCTTAAGTAATTGTTCTGCCCAGCTCTTGTGCTCCATTTCTTTTGTCATTTTTGAGGGACAACTCCCAGGGCACTTGTGTAAGTGGTCACTAAGTCTGCTTGCCTGGTAAACTCTACTTGAATCCTTTTTCATTTGTTCTTCTCATTACAGAATCAAGGCAGCTGTCCCTACCATCAAGCACTGCTTGGATCATGGAGCCAAGTCAGTGGTTTTGATGAGTCACCTGGGTCGCCCGGATGGTGTTCCCATGCCTGAAAAGTTCTCCTTGGCCCCAGTAGCTGTGGAACTTAAAGCACTCATGGGCAGGTGAAGTAGAAGAGCAGTCCACCATGCATCAGGCCCTCTCTGTCAGCGGACCTAGGTGCTTTCTTTTCTGAAAGGAAGAGTCACTGGTGGGATGACAGCGTATATCTTGTGTTTGCAGGGAGGTCTTATTCCTGAAGGATTGTGTTGGTCCTGAGGTGGAGAAGGCCTGTGCTAATCCTGCAGCTGGCTCCATCATCCTGCTAGAGAACCTCCGATTCCATGTAGAAGAAGAAGGGAAGGGAAAGGATGCTTCAGGGAACAAGGTGAAGCTTCAAGTCTAGCCTTTGTACATGCCTGCTCTGGTCTTACTACCTTGTTTGCTGCAGATTGACAAGGGGCCAGCAGCCTGTCTAAAACGCTATTTATGAATTTGCTCTCAGAAGGATGTCGGAGATCTTTAGTTCAGTGTGTCCAATCACTTGTACCATGCTGTGCAAAAGTTTGATTCAAATGCATTGAAATTCCAAGATGAAACAGCTTAAGTGAAAGGCTATAGGTGACTCTGCTGAACATGGTGTAGTCCATAAAAGAAGGAAAAAGGAGTGAAATAGGGCTGTGCAGGAAATTGGTTGCTGCTTATTAGACTTTATTTTGGGATGTCTAAAACAAAAAACATGGTCTGTTGGAGATAGTTTGTTGCCACTGGGGCCATAAGAATGACGCTTCTTTCTTGGTTATCTGGCTAAATGTAATATAACATTTAAACATTCTGCAACATAGGGATTATCAAACCCTTTTATAAGCCTGTCTGCTCTTACAAGTAGTCATGTAGAACCAGGCTGCCTTGCACCTCTGACATTTTCTTGAAGGTCAGGAAGAATGCTTGCTCCAGACAGCTGCTTTTCTTAGCGATGGTGACCCCGTTGACTTTATGCAGGCCTTGGCTCCTTTCAGATTCAGTGCGTGGAGTGGAATGCTGACATCGTGTGGTGCCCTTTATGGGCTGACACAGGACTCCTGTAGCTTAGAAAAATAGTCCAGAGAACTAGTAAGCCTTTGCAGATGGCAATGAGAAACTGAGCAAGTCTGGAATTATTCACTACTAGAACTATGTGCCACTGAAAGCCAGTTTGGTGCAGGGAAAAGAGTGGGGCAAGAATTTAATTTGCTTTGGGAAAGGGTTTTGTGCATTTCTGTAATTCTCAGTTTATTTAGCTGGGTGTATGCATATGGAAGCATGCACTGCAGTTGAGCGCAACAGGAGAGGTGCTGCTGACAGACCTGTTTCTCGTCCTAACAGAGGTGAAAGTCAGTGCTATGGAAATAGTGATGCAATGCAAGATGGCAGATTACTAACTGGTGCTTAGAAACTGTGGCTTTCCAAAGTAGATCAAGTGGTAGTGGTTCCTTCATTCAGAGCCTCTTGTGTTCTGCTTGCAGATGTTACTGGTTTTAAAAGGAGCACTTAATCTCTTTGTGTAAAGCCAGGCAATTTACCAAGTGAAGGAGCAGTTGACAGCATTGTTCTATAATCTGTGTAGTCTCTTTGGCTTGTCCTCTGCTCAGGCTGTGTGAATAAAAGGGCACCCAAAGCTGTGCTGAACCCATCTGCCATATATTAGAGTACCTTCCTGCCATCTTCCCCATGGGGTTACACCTGGGTGCCAGCAGAGGCCTCACGTGGGATGGTGAGCTGATGAAGCAGAAGGGCACCTGGAGAGGTGGTCGCTTGACTGCCAGCCTGGGCCGTTCTTCAAGAGCAAGTGGCTGTAAACGAGGTCCGAACAGTCACTTACTGTCAAAGTGGGCTCTGCTATCTTTTCATGGTGGGAAAGAAAACTGAACTACGTGAGCCATCCCATGAGGATTTGGTAGGATGCTTGAAGGATGGAGAAAAAGTCTTTTAACAGACATGCGTCTGTTCTTGCCCACTACACGCTAAGCTTATCTCCAGCTTTCCGATGTTGCCTGCCTTCACTGTGGCCTGTTGTAGTGTGCAGGCTATTTATAAGTTAATCCTCAATGCAGTCACTGAATCAATCCTTCAGGAGCTCATCCTTTTACCTGTGGCACTTGGAGACCACACTTTCTTTGTTCAGTAAGTGAGCATGAGTTTGTTTAGTGTCATCTCAGCATTGCCTTGTCACTATGCACCCTTTCTGTGTTACCTATGGTCACCGCGTAAAACTGGAAATCTGTTGGAGAGAGACTGAAAGGTTGGTAGTCCTGCAGTTCATTCCTGCTCTGTTGATGGACTAGAAACTTGAAGTGGGAACAGTCCTCAGGCCTGTAATAGCAGTCTCAGGGAGTTTAATGTGGAGTTTAAACCATTTAAACCTTTTTGTTGCTCCTACTGGACTGGGAAAGAGCATATGAAATACAGTGACCCACAGGATGAACTGATGAGTTTCTCCAGCTGACCTTTCTTTGCTTTGGGTTTACAAGTCAAATTGCTGACTTTGACTTTAGTTTCAGAATCAACTCTGTGTACCTGAATAGCACAAACTTGTCATTTTTTCTCTTTTTAGATCAAGGCTGATTCTGCAAAAGTGGAGGCTTTCAGAGCCTCTCTTTCTAAACTGGGAGATATCTATGTCAATGATGCATTTGGAACTGCTCACCGAGCTCACAGGTGTGTATCCATTTTCCTTCCACCGGCAGAACTGCGGAATGATGTCTGCCATGGAAACACATAGAGCTTTGCCCCCAATGAGTTTTAACTTCCTTTTGGGCTTATCCCATTATCATTCTGCTGTGTTTGTTCCTGAGTAATGGATTTAGCAGAGGTAGTTGTCGATAGTGTATGCTCTTTCAAGTTTGCCTCTGGGAACAGGAGACAGCTGAAACTCTGAAGACGAATTGACTTTTTAGCTTTGAAGATATAAAAATTACTTGCTTAGGATTTGTATAAATTGTCCTGCAATTACAGCAGACCTCTTTTCCAAAAAATTAAAAGCTCCAGATTGATTATTCTCATGGAGTGTGTTTAGATATGTGTACTTGCAAACTCTAGTGGTCCTCTTTGAGTTTGATTTCATAATCCAGTGCTATTGGAGGAAGACATCTCTGCTCTTGCTGTGCTTGTTTGTCCCCCAGCGTTTTGGATCACTAGTTAACACTATAAATGTCTTGCATATCAATATGCCTGTGCAGAAACAATCTCAGAAAGTAAACTTGTACAGCCATCTTGTCAAACTAGGAAAACAAAAACCTGTGGTTGTTTTCATGCAGGTAGTAGCTATTCTCATTGCTGCAGCTGACTAAAGGATTGGCTTTATAATGCTCTCAAGACACAAGGGTGTTTGGACCTGTACTGATAGAAAATTTTTCTTTTCCTCATTCTTACCTTTATTCTGCAGCTCTATGGTAGGTGTCGGTCTGCCTCAGAAGGCTGCTGGCTTCCTGATGAAGAAAGAACTGGATTATTTTGCTAAGGCCCTAGAGAGTCCGGAGAGACCCTTCTTAGCAATTCTTGGAGGGTAAGACTCAAGAACATATCGACTATTGACTCCATATTTCTCTTTAACTCCTCTATAAGAAATGAAAAGTTATTCTGGCTTGGTTCAAACAAGTCCTTTCCTTTTAGCTGTACCTACAGTTCAGATTTGTAGATAAGTCCTGAGATCTCTCTAAGATGTGGATTAGAGAGGGGCTAACTGACCATGTCCGCTCCTGTGATGATACTATCAGGGTCTGCTCATCATATCTCCTGACCTCCTACATTCCCCAAATTGAGATAGTCCACAGCAGTTTGTTGTACAGGTGAACCAGAAGAGCTGTTAGATACACATGATGACCCTGAAACATAGTCAGTGACCTTTCCTCCACAGTTCAGAGTACAAGCATCGTGCAGACTCGGCACTCTGTAAATTGACACGATCTGTCATTATGCAATGGCGACCTACTGTAGCTGGATGGGCCCCTGCTCTTCCACAGCAGCTAGTGTGCAAAGAAACTTGAAGGTTGTGCAAAATCAAGTGACTGCTCGCATGTAGAAATAATTTCCCATTGCTGCCGATTTTTGTCACATGTGTACCCAGTTTAACACTGTAGTTCTATGACAGCGTATTTCAGTTCATGAGGTGAATTAAAGTACTTTGCTAAGTAACACAAAGCTGGGGCACCGTAACATTCCCGTGTTCTTGATAGAAGTATGTGGCTTATTCCTGCTCTTTGCACCCATAAATGTGTTTTTTAAGTAATAGTATCCAGTTCTCACAAAATTTAAACAACTTCTGTGATCTTGGTTATACTGAAAATGCTTTTTTCCTTTTTATTAGTACCCTTCCAAGGTTTACAGCTGCAGGTGACCCATCATTAAGTGCTATACACTCCTCATTGCCTTTGATGGAAGTTGCAGGTATATCACCAAGGGAAAGTTTGTTAGTTACCTGATCGGATGTTTGAGTTAGAGCAGCAGCTAGGATGGCCAGAATGTTAAAATATCTGGCCTATTAGTAAAGTCTGGAAGTGGTGTAAATCCAGTGGGAACAAAATAACGTTTTTTGGGAGGTGCATAACAAGGGTGACCAGCATGTTGCAGTCTGGGAGCTTGATAGTGAACTCACTGTGTGGCCAAGGGCTGATGAATGTCAACTGTATCTTAGTGAGTCACAGGAGGAGCTCTGAGAGCAGTTCAGAGCCAGAAAATACCTTTATCTTTTTTGAAAGCACCACCTTTCCACTGGCGGTGCAGCTGGTTCCTAGGTTGGATGGCAGATGGAGTAACTCTTGCTCGGTTGTACCAGAGGGAAATCACACTCGGAAGCTGCATGTGGTCCAGCTGCAGGTTTGCTACTGCTTATATATAACAAAATTGGGCCTAGAAGATGAACTGAGAACAACTGTACTAAGAAGTAAAGTGGAAATGAAATGTGTCGGCAAAGAAAGACCATGTGCAGGAAAGTAATTCAGTGCCAGGAGCAGGGTGTGTGCGAGGGAAAGAAACTAGAATCTAATTCACTTTCACATCTCTTTTTGCCTGGAGCTGCACATGGCAAGATGGGCCCTGCAGGGTTTTGCTGTGGCTCTGTCCCATCCCATCAACGCTTCTTTACCAGTTCAGTTCCCACAGTGTAGCAACATTAGCAACTTCACGGCTTGAACTGGGGTTGGTGGCTGGTTCACACCAGAGCTCTCCATGGTCACTAAGGTTGGATTTGTAGAGGCAATACCTATTTCTTATAGTTAGGTCTGAAAGCGTCTTATTGATGAAATTCATATCATTATCCCTGTTTTAGAGATGGGGAAGCTAAAGCAAGAAGAGGAAATGGTCTTGTCTAATATCACCAAGCAGGGCATGGTCAAACTAAGACTCTTATGCAAGTCTCCTGAGTGCCAGCCTCAGTTTAGTTCAGGGTTGTTTCCTAAGGTCTTTTATGAAGCTTTCTTTTGGATAACAACAAAATTTCCATACATGGCATTAAAGAGGGAAGACAGGAGACTTGTGTCTATTTACTGCCTCCTCTGCCATTCCTATATAAAGTAATTTTGGCATTGTGGTTCCATTATCAGTTGTGTCTTGTGCCAAAAGCAGTCATCTGCTCTTGGGCAGGGCAGTTCTGTATCACAGGTCGTCCTAGTAGTTTGAAGCTGTACTGTGAGTGTGATGGGGTGACGGCTTACAGGAGCTGGGCATATGGTAGCTGGTACAGAGGATCTGGGGTTGGGCAGTGGTTGTGAATGGCAGTGCTCTGATCTCTGCTCTGCCTTGCTGGACAGTCAGGGGAAATCAGGCTCTAAAGTGCCAAATGAGGTTTATATTTAAATAGGAAAAAAATAGAGGGCTGAATAATGCTCTTGTAAGTTGATGTTTAATGCTGGCCTGCTAAGTTGCCAAATTCCCTTTCTGCCCACTCCCAACAACTCCTGTGTTGGATCATTCTCTCAGAATGGCCTTGACATGCCACAATCACAATATTGCCATTACTTGAATAGCAGTTGATCAATTCTGCTTTGATCCAAGAAGTCCTTGTGAGGCTTCATGCTGTCTTAGCTAAAAGTTACTAGAGAGTAAGTTCTGTCTGAAGACTTTCGGGCAGTGGCTACATTATTCATTCTTTTTCCTCCTCCCTCTCGCCAGAGCCAAAGTTCAGGATAAGATCCAGCTGATCAGTAACATGTTGGATAAGGTCAATGAGATGATCATTGGTGGTGGAATGGCGTTCACCTTCCTCAAAGTGATCAACAACATGGAGGTATGAAAAGAGTAATTCTGAGTCTGCTCCTAGTAAAGAATATGATCAGAATGTCCCTTATATATTCCTGTATTGAGAACTGGCTATCTCGACTCTCTGCAAGAGTAGGGAGCACTGAGAAGTTACTTGACAATCACTCTGCAAAAAATCTGATTACTGCCTATGTCTACCTAGGTGCTTTAGGAAGACAGTCTTTCCAGAATTGCTGTCTGAGCAGTTCGGCTTGATGGCTGCTGTTCTCTTCTGCAATGACCAGTAGCTAAACAAACACCTCTCTCTTACTTTTCCCAAATAATTTCTCTAGATTGGCAACTCTTTGTTTGATGAAGAGGGATCAAAAATTGTCAAGGACCTGATGGCCAAGGCAGAGAAGAACGGTGTGAAGATTACTCTGCCTGTTGACTTCATCACTGCAGACAAGTTTGATGAGCATGCACAGACTGGGGAAGCCACCTGCTGGCTGGATGGTACGTTTTAATAGGCAAGGTAAAAGAAGTAACTGGCAGCAGTGGGGTTGGAAGAACACCTCTTAAAGGAGTGAAAAGAGTAATTGTGATCCTTTGCAAATGTTTCTGAAGGTAGTCAAGCTATGTAGAGCGTGTTGATTTAATGAAATTGAAGCCCTGTTGTTTGTCCTGAATTTTTAAGTCTAAAGTAGCTTTTGTGAGATTTGGATTAGAACAGCAAAATTCTTGTAAAACCTTCAGATCTGAATGCAGTAGCAATCCCTTTTATTTGACTGGAATTTAAGTAGAGTTCGCAAAAGTTTCTAACCAAAGCTTCAAGCATCTGACATTGACTTAAAAATGACTTATTTGTGCTAGGAAGATAAATACCACACTACGCTCCACCCTACTGCGCATCTGCTGGCACATCTTTCTGTTCCTCAATATTCAGTGCATACAGAGAAACTCTTGCTTCATATCCAGGGGCAAGGGGGAAGCTTCTGAGGATCCCAGCTAGACATTGGTGATTTGAGATGAGGGTCGGCAGTAGGTGTATCTATGGCTTCTCTTACTTGTCTTAGGGCTTGGACTGCGGCCCTGAAAGTGTGAAGAAGTTTGTTGAAGTTGTGGGAAGGGCCAAGCAAATTGTGTGGAATGGTCCAGTTGGTGTCTTTGAATGGGACAAGTTTGCCAAAGGAACCAAAGCCCTGATGGACAAAGTGGTAGAAGTAACTGGAAAGGGCAGCATCACCATTATTGGTAAGTAGTTGTGTGCGTTCTTGTCTTTCTAAATGCAACAAGGAAGCTTCTGCTTGCCAGTACCATGTTAAAAATCATTGTCAGATTTTTTTTCTTTCCTCATGTTTTCATCTGTCCTTCAGCTTGGAGATAGGGCTTTAAAAACTGCTCTATGTACTAATGCTGAGTATTTGGGAGCAGGACCAGCCCGTAGCAAGGCTATGGCCCTTCAGCTGAACAAAATCTGAATTTCTTCTGTCTCTCATTGATTTTGTTTGTACTACAGGTGGTGGAGATACAGCTACTTGCTGTGCAAAGTGGAACACTGAGGATAAAGTTAGCCATGTCAGCACGGGAGGTGGTGCCAGCCTGGAACTGCTAGAGGGTAACTGTTCTTTTCTCTTAACTTGTTTGAGCAAATCAGGTAGTTCTTAGTGCTCTACCATGTGTTGATATTCAAGAAAGCACAACAATAGAATGAATGTCTTTTCTGATCCGCCATGTGGAGTTGCACGTAGCTTTTGAGCAATGAGCTCCTCATTGCTCTTCTTTTGTAGTCCTCCTAGAGGAAGAGAGGAAAGAAAATGGAGTATTCCTGCAAACAGCACAGCCTGCCACTCCCAGAAAGCAAAAATGCTGGAATAGAAAATAAAACGGCCTTGAGAACGGGTTCTCTTTTGTAGATGATCCCCTGAGACATGCTAACCAGACTGTTTAAAATGCCCAGTTTCTGTTAGGGAAATCGCATCAGAATAGTCTGGAATTTTTGCCAGAAGTCTCCTTTTCAGTGCATTGTTTGAAATCCCCTGGTTTTGGGGAGCCCTCTAGTGATCACTTACGAACCTGCACGAGTGTACTCGGAATTCAAAATGGTGAGAATTTACAGGATTCTTCTAATGAGTTACATTGTACTCTAAATGAGTTTTCATTTCCTCTGGTAATTAGCTGTTTCCCAATATGTGTAAATTATCTAATGCTGTCAACTTCTCTGTAGAAGAGAAACTGCAATAAAAAGCATTGCAGCTGTTAGTTTCCAGCAGTTATATGCGAGACAGAGCTTTTGTTTCTGTTGCCTAGGGAGTGATGGTAAAGGGAAAGAATGCAGATGGCTAGAAGGAAACACTGTACAATCGATTTATTCAAAAGGACAAACTTGACTAAGTTTTGGCCCAAAATGTGGGTTTGTGTGTGTGATCTTTTGAATGTAACGGAAGTCTAGCTAATTAGAAAAGCTTCTGAAGATTAAAAAAAAAAAAGGCAAAAAAACCCCCCCAAACCCCAGCAAACTAGTGAGTTGTGAACAGTGTTAAAATTCAGTACTGCCACACAGCTTGAGCATTAGAAGGTAGGTTTTCTGAAAAAAAGCAAAAGCAGAATAGTCTCTCTTCATAATTAAAGTAGGACAAAAAGCTAAGAATGCTTTAGAAAACATTGCACTTTAATAATCTGGGCCCTCTTACTCAAAGATGAGCATATTCCTTGCTTCCATCAGTTGGAATGAGGCATGTAAATATCTAGACCTGGGTGTTTTAGTCCCAGAAAAAGACTTCAGACTTGTAGGAGGCTTTGCTTCTTTTTCTTAATAATTCTTAAAATTTCCACCACATACTCCAAAATTCTATTTACATGCCACTAGGGATTGAAGAAAGTATGCAGCAACTCCCTAGATCCAATCAAAAATCTGTTTGCCATCAAACTTAATGGAAAAAGATCTTAGGTGTTTGGATCTGACCCTAGCAGAGACTTGGATAGAAATTTACCATTATTGTTAATTGAGAATTGATGACTGTGGTACGTTAAGAATCTGCTGACATACGAGTGCAGCTGTGCTCTGGATACTCACTACAGCCCTAAAAAGTATTTACTGTGTGGAACAGTTTAAATGTAACCCATATGCCTTAAAAGCCACAGTCGTCAACAGGAGTGTATATAGAGCCAAGCTCTTCCATTTTTAACCTATAATTTCTTTTTTTTTTTTTTAACATGCTTAAATGTTGCAATTGCAAGTGTAAAGCTTAGTTGTTTGACGGCAGAGGCGTTCTTAACTTTGTTGGTATTTTTTAACTGCTAACAGGTAAGGTTCTTCCTGGTGTGGATGCCTTGAGCAGCGTGTAGATAACAGACTATCGCCCCACTTCCCGGTCCTGTGCACAGCCCCTGAGATTCAACACTTCAGCGCTTCTGTATTTCAACTCTGCGATAGGCAGATCACAGAATGTAAACCGAAACTGGACAGGGTTTGAGGAGAAGACAGCAGAGATATTTTACGACTGCAGTTTACATGATGTGGATTTGTCCACTGTTACCCACTTGAATTAAAGTAGTGAGTTTAAACTGTCGTGAATTTAGAGTGTATATATTTATATTTTGCCTTTTCAAAGAGATTAATCCCTGTTAGACATGTCTGTTTCTCAGAAAGGAGTGCACTGTTTAGCTTCAATGTTCTTAGTAGGCATTTTCATCACTTGATACGGTTCAGAAACAAGAGGGGACTCCAGTTTTTTGGAGGCTGATTGTAATAGCTGCTGAATAAACATATTTAAAGTGCTCCCAGTTTGTATATGGTCCTTCTTTCAGGTTTTTAGAAAGGTCTACATTAAAATATCTTCTTCGTAGCATCAGGAGTCAGAGAGATTTTTCCTTTTTGCGCTAATTATAATATTTGTAAATATCTTCTTATTTTTGTCCAGTGGATCTATAAGCACCCAGACATCATCAAAGTGAACTTTGTTGGTAAGGAAGTAAGTTGTTACAGATGTGCTGTTATGTTAAAACTTCCATGCCATCAAGTAATAAAGTAAGATGAAATTTTGAATGTGCAAGTCTAGTAAAAAAAGTACGAATTTAAGTGTTTCTCATCTAGAGAACTCGCCTCATAGTAGGCAACTAATGTATCTAATCTGAATATAGGGGAAACTTTGAAGAGAGAGGCAGGTAAAAACTGCAAACAGTTTTTACAGGCAAAGAGAACTGCACTGCACTTTTACTCAAGTTTGTGGTCTGAAAAGCACTAAAGCTAGCATAGTAAAACCACACAGTTGGACAATTAGGCTTGTGTGTGTGGCTTAAGCACGTTGCAGAGCCCTAAGTACTGTCAGTGGAGACCACCAAGACGGTGTAAATGTATAAAGTTGGGATTTCCATTTTGACTGCCACGCATTGGCTCCTATCCTTGCTGCAGGACCCAAATGTGAGCACAGGGTGGCTCTAAACCAAACCCAGGACTACTCCAAACTCCAGTTGGTTGGCTTCTGAGCATCCAAAAGTGTGTTTTGGATTATGTTAGCAGTCACGGCTCTGCTCGTAAGAACTGTAAGAAGATGCAGTGCTCCAGCTGAACTGCTTGTGTATCTTCCTGCTGGTTCAGAGGAAAGTAAGTGATGTAAAGCAGCGATTGCCTGTTTTTATTCCTAGTGAATTCCCAGCAGTATTGTTAGGGTGCTTCCCAGGAGGTTTTGCATGGCCTTAATAGTATAAAGCAGCCAGGGCAAACCATGGAGAGAATCTTTGAGGTAAGCAGTAAGCCACAACACAGAGTATGCTTTTAAGTTAATTTGTATGTATGTACATAATATTACCAAAACAAAATGAAAGCATGTGTTATAAACAGACACAGCCTATTTGCCAAATTTTACTCGGTCATGGTGGGATGCGAATTAAAACCCAGTAACGCTGAAGTGTGTATAAAGCTGCATATGGAATATATACTCATTACGTTTTAAAGCCAAAAGTGTCTATTGCAAAGAAAAGAAACTAGAAATAATGCAAATGACTGCAGCACTGTGGTTTCCTCCTCCTCCTCCCCTCCTTTGTAAATCTCCCAAGCATTGTCTGATTACGCATGAATGATGCAGATTTTTGCTAGGATTGCTTTCTCGCCGTTACTCATGTTTTCCAGGCAGGGGTGCAGACCTCCGACAGCTGCAGTAACGAGGCAAAGAAAGGAGTGAGCTTGTCAGCCACAAAAAGAGGATGGATTTTGGAAATCCAGTACTACAAAAACAAACATTCCACCATGTTTTATAACAGATCATTCTTGTCTGGCTCTGGCAAACAAGGCCTCGTGACAGCACGGCCTATTTTAGTGTCACTCTTATACCCCTGTGTTGCTGGATTCCCATGGAGCAGTAACAGACTTCCCCTCCATAGCTCCTTTCTCGGTGTTTACAGTGAAAGGTTGGTGTGTGGCCACTACCTCTGCTGGGTTTTCTCCCCTCTTCATTGAAAGCAACAAAACAAAGCTATCTGTAATCACATATGGCGATAAGTAGTAAAGCTCCATCAACACAGATGTCTGCATTTAAAAACATTTTTCTACCTGACTTTGGATGCTTGCTACTCACATCTCTAAAATGTTCTTTTGTTTCCATGTGGCTTGTTTTAACTAATGCAATGTTCATGTCTGTGTGCTCAACGTAGCAAACCTGAGATACTCAGCTTTATGTACAGAAAAATGGATGAAACATCTCAACATGAGACACAGGAGCTGTACACTTGATGACCAGCAGCTGATTATTTGAGCGACAGTTTCCAAATACTTTTTTAAGCTTTGCCTATTAATATTTTTTAGCACCTGGCTATTGCAGTGATAAAATATTCTTAAGGCAGCTAGAGATTCCTTCTCTCACTAAATTTTACATCTTCTGGAGTCACACTGGTCTTCCTAGATTATTTTTGCACGTGTCTGACAACTTTTCTAGACGTGAATTTTTAACAGTTCTGCTTTTACATTTTTATTGCTTTTGTTGAGAGTGGTTTTGGGGTAAAGAATGTTGCTAGTTAGAAACACTGTGGAAGACATTTGAAGACAAAGCTCATGATGTTATGAAGGTAACAGATTTAGCACATAAGTGGGCTGGTAATAAGAGCCAGGTGAAATACAAAATGAAGAGCTTAAATCCTCATGGCTGAGATTACAAAAAATTTCAACACGAAACTTTAAATTTGTTGTCAAAATAAGCTCCCATTAGGCTGAAATACAGGAGTTCTCATACTGGTGTCTCCCTGCATAATTTACAATCTACTGTTAACTACAGGAGGTAGAGAAAGCATTTCTGTGTTGTAAATCATGCAGTCAATCGTACTTGAAAAAGTTACTCAGTAGTAAAAATGACTGTCACCCTGTAGCACTGGTGACTCGGCAGCCATGTGCAGGGACATTAGCCCTGATGTGGCAGAGGGGGCCCAGGACATCCTTAATATTTGCAAACATACCTTCGTAACCGCAAAAACACAGAACTTCTTGTTATGTCTCTGCCTTTCCAAGGAATGGGGCCTCCTGTGGGCAGCAGCCATTTTGTGAGTGATGCCATGATGGTGGGGAAGGCATCCCCCTCTCTTGGAGTGGAGGATGAACACCTCCGTCCCCTCTTTTTCTGTGCGTTCCCCTTGATGCCTGCCTTCTCTGTGTGCCTCGCAGCCCAGATGGTGTTTCACAGAGGACTTTTGCACCTTTAGCCCCAGGTGCCTGCGTGTCCCAGGCCTGTTGGAGAGGAGGGGCCTCCATGGAGCACCCGCCTGGACCACCTCTCCTCCACCGGCCAAGACGTGAAAAACTAAAGGAGCCTACGGAGGCAGCTCCCTTCCGACCCAGGGCCGCGCAGCGACGCTTGTGTTCCCGCTCAGCACTCGGGCGGTGAGGCCAGGCGAGGCGGGCCGGCAGCTG